>NC_048305.1:14792741-14821835 GCF_013100865.1 Trachemys scripta elegans | reverse complement strand
AAGCAGCAAAGAGTCCTGTGGCACCTTATAGACTAACAGACGTATAGGAGCATGAGCTTTCGTGGGTGAATACCCACTTCTTCGGATGCATGGGTGGGTATTCACCCACGAAAGAGCATGCTCCTATACGTCTGTTAGTCTATAAGGTGCCACAGGACTCTTTGCTGCTTTTACAGATCCAGACTAACATGGCTACCCCTTTGATACATTAGGAAGGTTAGTCGGTATGGCTATACTGGCAAAAATTTTCTACTGTAGATTTGGCCTTCGTCACTGGTTTGAAATGAACTGAGGATAATTAGCAAAATTCACTTTCACCTGCTATTTGTTTGGTGGTCTCTATAGTTTTGGCTGTAGAGCTTATTTTGTACAATGATCAGCAAAGAGTAAAAGAGCACAGCTGTTCACAATGATGTAGGTGTTGGTGTAGACACTGCTCAGCCTGTTGCAGCATCTTGTCAAGAAGATTTGGCTACATTAGATGTTGAAGGTGGTGCAACAGCATCCATTGACGAAGATTAGGTACAGACTGTGTGTTAAAGTACACATGCCACCTCATAAAACCTACCACCTCTGGACCAACTGTTGGCAGCAATCTCTGCAGAGAAGCCAGGGACTGAATGAGCCATCAGGACTGAATTTCCTCTTCCCCACAGAGGAGGTCTTCCAGGAAGGAGATGGAACACTGAAGTTGGATGGGGGAAAGCTTGTACTCCACCGATTCTATGGGGAAATGGAGAACTTCAGTTTCCTAAGCCATCAGCTCAACAACTTTCATAAGCACTAAATCACTTAGAAAATGTATGTATTTTCCTAATATAATATGTAATAATATGAGTGCTCAGCTCACTCAGATAAGAGAAACTTATTTTTTGATGTTAACTTAATTATATTACATTTTGCCGGTATATGTATTTTGTGGATAAATATTTATTCTATATTTTGTTATTTTTTAAATAGTGAATAAAATTGTTCTGCCTCTCAACAAATTTGCTTCTGTACACGTTCATGTCTAGCAATTGCCAAATCAATTATGTGAATTAGACTCCTGGTTTTTGAGAAGCCTGAGTAAAGTTGTTGCTAGAGTTAGTTTTTAGGGAGGCACAGATTAAGCAATAGGCAACAATAGGATGTACACTATGGTGCCTGCTTTGAGTGCATTGTGAGGCAGGAGACAAACTGCCTGCAGCTACCAGCAGCAATAGCTGATCATTGCACTTAGCAGAGCCATCCAAGAGATGAGAGGTTCTCCACTGGTGGCCTACAGAACATGGACACGTGTTGATGAGCCAGGAAGACCTGGCTAGTCACATGTTATTGGATCCTCTTCCTCCTTTCCGGCTCTTAAAGTGGGAGGGGAAGTGATCCACATGACAATCCTGCTACAAGATGTGCCCCCATCCAGTGATAAAGTTTCAGGTCCTTTGGAACAGGTAAAAGCAAATGGCCCTGCTGTTATATGCCCACCCTCAAACTCAAGAACTGCCAATATTTTAACAAAGGTCTCTGTCACAGAGTGATTGGCTCCTTTAAGAGGTAACTGGTCCATCCCTGCACATGACTCATTCATCTCTCCTCCCCAGATGGGGAAAATTAGTGTAGTGACCTGACAGGAAGGTCGTGTGGTTAAATCAGTCCACCCTGGAGACAAATGAGATGCCTCCTGAAAGACAAAGAAGGGAGACTGCAAGAAGGAAGGCTGTCGGACCCCAGAACCAAGGAGTAAAACCTTGCAGAATCACAGCACAGGAGGGCTATGGGGCCCCAGAAGCATGGACAAGATATCTTGGGACTGAGGGGCCAAAGAGTCTTTATTCTGAAAAGACTTAGCAAATAAGACCCCATAAAGGGGGATCTTACTTTAAGTATTCTGGCTTGTGAGCAAATTATTGCAACAATCATGAGGGAGCTCAGGGTGGGATGGCAGCAGTGCCATGAGGTGCCACAAGGGGCCATGCTCGGGGATGGCACCCTGCTAGTCTCCCCAACAAATCCTTGAATGTAGCCTTCAGTATATGCTATGTAGCAGGTTGGCAGATGCTGCAGAAAGGAGTGAAGACTAGAGTCAATTCATTTAAAGAAAAATGCTTTCTTACACCCACAATAAGGCAAGAGGCTGCACCATTGGGCAACAAACTCCTGGAAATAGCTTCAGTGGGTCCCTGAGAGCTGTACTGAGTTTGTTGGTAAATTTAGCACAGCCTGACAGCATCCAACTTGTGTAGCTGGAAGTATGGGACGGGGATGATGAACATGTGGGGAATTCAGAGGATCCACTCCTCTGAGAAAAGTTTGGAAAAATCCCCGCCACTTTGTGCAATCTGGTCAATTCCAAGGGCAAATTTTTTTGCAAGATTCTTAGGAGACCCAAGGGTGAGTTGTCTCTGGCATAGATAACTAAGCAGCATCCAGAGAGGGGTTGAAGTCCACCAAACAAGGACTGAGTGGTAGAAGCTTAATGCAGTGCTCCTATGAGCCATTCTATCACATTACTGCTTTGTAGCACAAAATAGTCCTATGAAAGGAGATTGGAAAACAGCAGGGGAGTGTTCTGCTGTTGGAAGTTAAACTAAGACATATTGATTATGAGTTTGTTACTTATCTCCTTTCATTGTTTGAAATTGGCTGGGAGTTGGTGTACAGCTCTGACATCTCTAAAAGACCACAGCAAAGGCCGTCAGAGCCTGGTTTAGGTCAAGCAGGGCTTGATTTTTAAATATCATGTTCATGTGGAATTGCAAAAACATGTTTAATTTTCTGCATGTCCTTACTGTGACTGGGAATACAAGCCAGATTTTTGTGTGCACAAATGGCCACCCTCATAAACATTACTACCAGAATGGTTCAGAATACAACATCCATGCTTTTCTGCAGAAATGATTTGATTAGATCCTTTTATTTGTTTCACCCAAGAGGTAATAGATTCCCAATACTCTCCTTGAATCTGGACACAACAAATCCTTGTTTATCATATCTCTTCTGGGTTAGCATTGGGCCACTTCTTTCCATGTTCTGGTTATGTGATGATATATCTTCTTCCTTAAGGAGAGCTGAATTACTCTTGCAGTTGTGCAAGTCTCCTACCATTCTGAGGTATTGCTATTATGAAGTATAGTATACTCAAGGCAGGAGGTGCCATTGTCAGGGAAAGGCCCAGAATCAGATAGAATTTAATTAGAAAGTTATCAGTAATAATGACTCAGTGGGAATACTTTTCCCCCAGCTCTATACACAATATATAAAGAAAGAAAAATCCCAAACACTGCACTGAACCAAATACCCCTAAACTTTGGACAGGGTCAAATGGGACTTAGTCACCTAACCTGCTTATGTGTTCTTGATGTTTATGTATCCCACTAGGCCTCTATCTGCATCTTTAGGTATCTAAATACCTCTGAAAATCTGGCCTTTAGGAGCCTACATTCCATTTTGACAAGTGACTGAAGCATTTAGGAACCTAGGTCACTTAGCCACTTTTAAAAATGTTACTCCTAGTCAGTGATTCGTGGTGTCAAGAATACAACCGCAAGAGACTCTTGTGCTAAAAGTGATAGGTAGATCTATCTTGGATGCTTCTAAGATGCCATGGTATCTAAACCCTATGGGAGGGGCAGGTCAAAGGGGTGATATTTGTTAAACTTGTCAGTAGATCCAAAACCATACCAGAGCTGTTTAAATCCACTGATCATTCACAATCATCTCTAGAGATCAGATAAACTGATCAGAAGTAACTTTATCAATAGGATACTTCAAAGCATGCTTAAATAAACATTTCAAGTGCTCATCTTTCAGTCTGAAGTACCTAAGTCAGTTGAAAACACATTTGCAAAAACCTATTAAAACAAACACTGCCACCATTAATTCTGGGGCATTTAACCATCTCTATCAATCTTTAGCAGGTGGATAAAGGGCTAGTAAGTTGAAGTTGAGCCTTATCACTTAAATCAGTGTTTCCCAAACTTGGGACGCCACTTGTGTAGGGAAAGCCCCTGGCGGGCTGGGCCGGTTTGTTTACCTGCCGCATCCACAGGTTCAGCCGATTGCGGCTCCCAGTGGCCGTGGTTTGCTGCTCCAGGCCAATGGGAGCTGCTGGAAGCGGCACGGGCCAAGGGACGTACTGGCCGCCGCTTCCAGCAGCTCCAATTGGCCTGGAGCAGCGAACCGCGGCCACTGGGAGCTGCGATCGGCCGAACCTGCGGACGTGGCAGGTAAACAAACCAGCCTGGCCCGCCAGGGGCTTTCCCTACACAAGCAGCGTCCCAAGTTTGGGAAACACTGACTTAAATAATCAAATGGATTTGGAGAATGGGAACAAAACTATTATGGGGCAAAATCAAAAGGGCAGTGTCAACTTGACTTTTTTTAAATGGACTAATTTAAAACATTGCAGTTCCTGTTTGAGCACTGTTCAAATGGTGGCCCTGATTCAACAAATTCCTTAAGCATATACCTAACCTAACCTAAAGCATGTAAGTGGTCCCACTACAGTCATTTAAATTAAGCACCTCACTCAGTACGTTGCTGAATCCGGATCAGTCTGTTTTCCGAATATGTATATTTTAAAATTCTTTCAAAATAGTTTTTATACAGATTATTTCAGCTCTGGTGATATTTATAAGGGTCTTCTCAGCAAGAGAGAGACTATATAGGAGAACCTAGTGACACTGATTACCCAGAAACTGCACAGAGTTTAAAAAACAAAACACCACACAGAATTCTGGGGAAAAAAAGGGGGGCGTTTTCATTACCATCTTTCAGTTATCTTATGTGTCACTAGAATTTTCAAGGAAATGTGATTATCAGACAGCAGCCATTTCACATTACCAGAATTAGCATTTGCCTGTGCTATGTTAGAAGGCAATAGGGGAGAATGAGGGAGATCTCTATAATATTTTTATGATTATTATATGCACATCAGTTTACCTGCTTGATATTATTCTGTATGGGTTACATCAAAGGAGTTACATCAAAGGACACTGTTAGGGAAAAAACAACATGCAACAAAACAATGACAGAGATCGAATTCCTCCACAGAGAATACCAAGGATCCTTAGGAGAACAATGGAGGACTATTAATTGGGAAATGCCCACCTAACTGGTTCCAGCCAATTAAGTAGATTTGTTTTTTCAAAGCCAGAGCCTAGGCTCAAAGGGACACAAAATCATTAAAACCCTTTTGAGAGGAAGCTGGGAGCAGGCAGCAGGTGCTCGAAGGGAGAATGCAGTAGTGTAGCCTGTTGGGTGAATAAACAATACATGTTTCAGAGGGTTAGCTGTGTTAGTCTGTATCAGCAAAAAAAATGAGGAGTCCTTCTGGCACCTTAGAGACTAACAAATTTATTTGGGCATAAGCTTTCATGGGCTAAAACCCATTTAATCTACACAAAGAATAAATGGGCACAAATCAGACATCAAGAATTGTAACATTCAAAAACCAGTAGGAGAACACTTCAATCTCCCTGCACACTCAATAAGAGACTTATTGAGTTCTTCAAAAAAAAAAAAAAAAAAAAAACCCCTTCAAAAACAGATTCCAATGAGAAACTGCAGAACTGGAATTAATTTGCAAACTGGACACCATCAAATTAGGACTGAATAAAGACTGGGAGTGGCTGGGTCACTACAAAAAGTAATTTTCCCCACTGCTGATACTCACACCTTTTTGTCAACTGTTGAAAATGGGCAATGTTTAGCTTGATTGCATTGGCCTTGTTAGACTACAAAAGTAATTTTCCTCCTTTGATATTCACCCCTTCTTGTCACCTGTTGAGAATAGGCCACTTCCACCTTAATTAAATTAGCCTCGTTAGCACTGATTCCCCACTTGGTAAGGCAACTGCCATCTTTTCATGTGCTATAATTTAGATACCTGCTGCTTTCTGTATTTTTCACTCCATGCATCTGATGAAGTGGGTTCTAGCCCATGAAAGCTTATGCCCAAATAAATTTGTTAGACGTTAAGGTGCCACAAGGACTCCTTGTTGTTTAAACAATACATGTGAGTCACTTTAATCAGCTACTGGCCATAGGCTCTTGGAGGGAAGCTTTCATGCAGTGCCAAATACATTTGGACTGGTCACGTTTACATGGTTGGGAAACAGGGGACTGCAACCCACTGATCCAATCCAAGAGTGCTGTTCTACCCTTCAGAGAGATGAAAAATGCCAAGTATGTCACCTGGCAGTGGCACACTCGAGAGGGACTGGAAAGGTGTAAAAGGCAGCGCACCCTGTAGCCATGACACCAATGTTTTCAAAATCCATAGCACTAGGCATCTACATCGTTACTGAGCTCAAGGGAGCTGCTGGTATGTGGCACAGTGGAAAAATCTGACCAACTATTTAACTGCTTAAATATAGGTTTGAGGCATCCAGCTTTGAACACCTGGACCTGAGTGCATTGCCAAAAAGATTTTCTATTATTCCACAAAAATTAACCCCTTAAAATAGGTCAAGAAACGAATTCAGGATTTCCTCTTCCCTTGGCTTTTATTAGAACCAACTGAAACACCAATTTCAATGCTTGTCAGAAGAAGGGGTACTTATCCTGTGGTTCTGACCATAATAGTCCCATCGATCAGCTATTCTGAAGGGCAACAGGACATAGAAGAGAATCTAAAGAGAGCTGGATTATAAGCATCGCCTCTGTAGACAGACACCAGTATGAAGTAATTCAGCCTTTAAGATATGGAAATACACTCCTGTGTAGCTAGATCAAGCTATCTTTTCTGTACAACAGATATTTAATGGTATGTCCTAAGCTTATACATTCTACAAGGGAAATGCTTTACCCACTCCCTTTCCCTCCAATTTATCACAACCAATGAATATATCAAGCTGTGATGTTGTCTAATTAAAATATAACCATGCAAGGCATTGTTGCTACCACTGTTATGTAATTGCAGCAAATCTTATATAAAATATAACTCATGGCCAGAAAGGGTTAAACAGCTTGCAGGCAGAATGACCCAAAGCCCACCTTTAAAGTCATGTTAGAAAGGTATGCGAATGGTCATGAAGTGATGCTAATTGTGTGCATCTTAGGGTACGTCTATACTTACCTCCAGGTTCGGCAGTAAGCAATCGATCTTCTGGGATCGATTTATTGCGTCTTATCTAGACGCGAGAGGAGTACGCGGAGTCGACGGGGGAGCCTGCCTGCCTGCCGCGTGTGGACCCGCGGTAAGTACCTTGTAGTTCGAACTAAGATACTTCGACTTCAGCTACGTTATTCACGTAGCTGAAGTTGCATATCTTAGTTCGAACTGGGGGGTTAGTATGGACCAACTCTTAGATGCTACCTGTCTGACATGATAGCTACTAATTCAGAGATCAAAATGCAATATGAACATTTCGATGAATCTTGGGTGAAGTAATGTCATTGTCTATATGTCTCTTTGTAGTTTGTGATAGACTGCCTAATGGAAAAATTGCCCTATGTTAATTGGTTAACTAATTACTAGTGGTGTTTAGAAAGCAAAAGGTTACATCGAAAGCCTATTGATTATCCAGGACTGCATGGTGAAGTGGATGCTAGAACACTGTAGAAAAAGACCCTTGGGTCCTGATTCTGTCATTTCAGATCTGCTTAAGGCTTCATACAGGGGAAGCGCAAGTCATAAGAAATAAGATCCCAGTCCTAAGCTGGAACACTCTGCAATGATATTGGACATTGTACTATAACCAAGGCCGTCCCTAGCCATTTGGGTGCCCTATGCCGCTCCCTCCCCCCCCAGGTCTGGGAGGCAGGAGCTGTGGGGGGCCCCACGGGCCCAGAGTGGCCCAGGAGATTAGCGGGGGGCTGGGAGCAGCCCACTCCGCTTCCCTTGCCTGGCCCCAGATGTGTACTCGGGGGAGGGGGTTTGGGGAAGGGATTCCCCCCCACACACACACTCACCGGTGGGAAGCGGAGCAGCCCAGCCCCAGCCCCCTCTACTCCACCAGCTCCCAGCCGCAGCACTCCACTTCCCGCTGCCGGTGAGAGCCGGGGGTGGTCCTTTCCCCAACCCGAGCCACATGGCTTGGGCCGGGGCAAGAGAGGTGGAGCGGGCTGGGGGCCGCGTCTCTCAATTTCCAGCTGCCAGTGAGGAGTGGGAGGCGATCTTTACCCCACATTCACCAGCGGCGGGAAGCAGAGTGGAGTAGAGCGGGGGCCGGGTTGCTCCGCTTCCCGCCGCTGCCGGTGAGTGCGGGGTGGCTGGGGGAAGAGGTGAAGTGGGGGTGGGCCGGGGGCGGAGCAGGGGGCAAGGGTAAGAGGCAGGCCAGAGGGAGTTGTCCAGGGCCCCACACCTCCCTAGAGACAGCCCTGCCCCTTGCAGGAGGGGGCTGGCCGAGGGATAGGGCTGGTCACCAGGGCTGGTGCTGCCACGTAGGCAGCACGCAGTGGCCTAGGGCACCATGCTCCAAATTTCATGGTGCCCTAGGCAGCTGCATATGCTGCATATGCCTAAGGACGTATAACCTATTTCTGAAAGAACTCTGCAACTACAAAACTCGCCATCTCTGCTGTGAATCTAAACCTTAAGAATTAAACTCATGTCTGTATGTATATGGATCTTTTAGCCTATACTCTCTCTCTCATTTTTTAATAAATTTTAGTTTAGTTAATAAGAATTGGCTGTATGCGTGTATTTGGGTAAGATCTGGAATATTCAGTAACGTGGGAGGTAATGTGTCTGATCCTTGGGGATTGGTAGAACCTTTTATTTTATATGATGAAATATGATTTTCAGAAATCTTCGTTGTTGTCAGTAGCTACCGATGTGGTGCTCTGCTCTTGTTCGATGATGATAACAGTTGGCTGCGTGCGTGTCCCCTCTGCGTGCTGCCCCAGCTCTGCGCAGATAGCTGACACAGCAGACCCCGAAAGAACCCCCATAGACCACAGACTCTAGTAAGGTACAAAGGAACCCGAGCCAGGTTTATTGTCAAACGAAGCACAGTAATAGTTTCCTATAGACTCTCCAGGACATACTATGAATGTGTGCCCCCTGGCAATGGACGCAGCTCAGTCAGCGGCGGGACACTCCACTGCCCCCTAGTCTGGACAAAGATGCGCAGTCTGGGACCTACGTTTATACAGTTACAGGACAGATTACTCATCCCTACTGACGTATTGAAGTACAGCCCCTTTACTCATTGGGAGCTGTCTCCTCCTTTGATCATGTTGTTTCAAACAGACAGATCTATCCATCATGCTGTCCTTTTGACCCTGTCTTTAAGAGGCACCTGCCTGTTCCTTGTTAAGTCTATGGAGTGTCCTTGTATCGGGCTGTCCAGGTGCCATCTTGGCCCAAGTTCCTCTTATTAGCATTTATATGTGAATGCACCTGCTTCTAACAACCCTCTTCTCGCCAACTTCTGTGAGGCCTGCCTCTGGCTCACAGCCCAGCTTTTGCTTAGCAAGGCCTGGAAGTACTTTGGTTCAGGCTTCAGGCCTCAGACTGGGCCTCTGACACAAGAGGTTATGTTTCAGGGCCTCATCTTACTACATTCATCATATTTGACTTGGGTACCTGGATGGAGGCCTGAGGCTGGGTCACTTTAAGGGAACTGTGGTGTTGGTTTTTGGGCAACCAGTGAGGTAATAAAGAAGCTGTTTTATGCTGGCTTGGTAAATCTAAGTATTGGAATAGCCACCAGCTTTTGGGTTTGTCTGCCCCATTCTTTGCGGTTCACCCTAATTGAGTGAGCTCAGCTGGCCCCCACTGGGACCCTGGTCACATAAGCATAAGAAATTAGTTCAAAATAAAATGATATTTAAGGGGGGAAATGTTCAGACCCTTCCCCATTGCACCTCAACATGGCAAAAAGCCATTTCTAACTAGGAAACAACCTGATTATCCTTTCCTTACAGAATATCACAAGGAATGACATAAATGTGAGCTCTACTGGTACACAGAATAATAGCAGCCATTTAGGCTAAATTAGCAGCATCATCCCGCTTCGCTGCTCCAGGTTGGTACATTGCGATGAACAGAGAACCCTGCAGCACCACTCCACAAAAGTAAAAGGCATGGCTAGGAGAAAAAGCCCAGTCCCGTGTGCTCCTCTCCCCATATTATACATTGTTATATGTGTGTGCATGTATATATGGATGCACAAACCCCAAAACAGATACTTTCCAAGGGGAAATCCATGGGAAATATTTTTGCCGGTAACTGATTTGGGAGCGATTCACTCCTACAGTAATGAATGTGCAAAATTACAGTATAAGGTAAAATGTATTGTAACAGTTTATTATTTCATGCAGTTTACATTATGGCTGCATTTTATCATTTGGTTCACAGGAAGCTGACTTTTCCTTTGGTAGGCATACACCTAAGGGGATTCTGGCTATATTACTTTCCCCTGTGACAGGTAGCAAATGTCTACAGTCAGCAGTTTTGTTCTCAGAATCGGTTTGCATTTCAGTGGGTTCCAGCGAATGCATTGTACAGTGATAAATAAATCCTAACCCAGCTATACCAATTAGAAATCAGTTAAGGCATATTACATTTTCTAATAGATTGTGGCCGTACAGGCTGATATTACACACAAAACCTGTTCAAATAATGTTATTGAGGTTGCAAAGTCAAGCACTCAGAAGTTAAGAAATGCCAGATTTATGGTGAAGAAAAACAAACATTATTATGTACAACTCCCCCTCCCCACAACATCCGCAAGCTTTGAAACCTGAACCTTCAGCATTGACGCACAGACTTCTGTACTACTCCAGCTAAAAGGAGTAAGATGGCAGCAAGAGGAGGTTGTTTTTCCAGAAAGGGTGGGGATTAGGGTTGCCAACTTTCTAAATTGCACGAAACCAAACACCCTTGCCCCACCCCTGCCTTGTCCCCTCCGTGAGGCCCCACCTTTACATCGCCCCTTCTCCGAGGCTCCGCCCCACTTACTCCATCGCTTGCTCTCCCCCACCATCACTCACTTGCTCATTTTCACTGGGCTGGGGCAGTGGTTGGGGTGCCGGAGGAGGTGAGGGTGAGGGGTGCGGGCTCTGGGTGGTGCTTACCTTAGGCAGTTCCTGGGAAGTGGCCAGCATGTCCCTCCAGCTCCTAGGTGGAGGTGAGGCCAGGCAGCTCAGCACACTGCCCATCCACAGGCGCCGCCCCTGAAGCTCCCATTGGCCGCGGTTCCCTCCTCAGTTTGGAGGGATCCCAGCCTGGCTCCCTTTCCTCCCTCCCTTCCCCTCGCTATAGAGCTTAGGCAGCTCCCGGGTGTCTCCGGTGCCAGGTGTGCTCCTGCTGCTTGGGGAATGACATGAGCCCATCCTGAGAATGTTTAGTGACTTTGGCAGTCTGCCAACATTTTTACTGAGGAACATGTGAGAGAAAGGAAATAGCAACTTTTAAAACTCGGTATCTGAGCTAAATCTTAATGGAATTTTGTCGGGACAAAGAAAAGGCAGTTCCGTAGCCTGAGGTGATTCCTGCTGCCAGATAGCAAAGGCTTGATGCAAATAATGGTGGTGTGAGAGCGTCTCAAAAAAAAAAAAATGTTGTAAGAAACCTTAACAATGGAAAGTTGTTAGGCAACCAAAATCTAGGATCACTACAAGCTCTCCCTGTAGTGTGTAAATGTATGTGTAACAATCTTTCTAAAAATATTATGTGCTATGTTATTTATGTAGCAAAAGTGCCCAAAATATGTAGCTAAAGTTGATCAGCACTTTCCATTATAAGACCCTGTTGTCAGTTGCTTATAACTGCTAGACTTAAACATTTCAACCTGAACTTTTCCATGCCAAGTGTTTGCCTGAATTTTTTTTGGAAAATTTCAGCTAAAATGGTTCATCTGTTTCCAGGAATAAGATTAGGGGAAAATGCATTGTTTTGCCAGGTTAAAAAAGTTCTTACAATGGTTTCACTGAGAAGCTCTAGTGCCCTCTTGCTTTGGAGCAGAGAATTGCAATTTGGCAAGGGAGTCACTTTGGTGTCACTTTTAGTCATCCCTGTGAAAATTCACCCAAATTTGACCAAGCTATGAGTCTGAAAAAATTCATTTCCTCTATGCCCAATAGTTTGTTAGAGTTTGACAGCTAAATTCTCTAGAGATTCTGTCTGCATTGAGCATGTTCCAGTCCCTATTCTATTCTAGATAGGTCTCATACTGCGCTTATCACAGTAACATCTGTGTTGTGACAAACACCTGTCACATGTTTGTTCTGTCCTCCTCCCAGGGAGAGAAGTGTGTGCAAGGGAGTGTTTTGTTTTGGAATTTTGTTAAGAGAGCATGTGTGTGCTAAAGCTGCGTGGGGACAGCGCTAGATTACACAGTGGAGTGTACAAACTGATAATGCACGGCCACTGGACATCTGTTACCTTGTATTATCATCAGCAATCTGAATGAGCTGCTGTGTGACTGGCTGGGTCAGTGTAGGGAAGATGAAAAGCCTTTGGGGAGACCAGGGGGACAGATCCTATTTCAGAAAAGAATCTTGAAAATACCTGCTGTTTGATGCAGTCAGTTAGACAGCTATTCTGATGGGTTAAATCCTCTCTCCATCCATCTTAGGGGTTTCAGCCCAAACTTCCCTTCATTTTGTTGGCAGAATGTTAACAGAGTTTCTAAGAATCCCTGTCACACATTACAGTTTCTCAAAACAGTTTCTGATCCAAGCGGGTTTTGCAGCTGCTTTGCAGCCATTATATCAATTATGCCGTGTCTTTGGACAGTATAGAAATGAGGTGTTCCATGGGAGTTACAAAAAGCAGATACTCTAAGATGTGACCCACTAGCTGTGATGCAGATCCCTATCCTTCTTGGCAGGTTAAAGGAGAGTTTCAGGTCACTGGGCTCTCCATGTCAAGAAGGAATGGAGAAGAACTTCGCCTGAGAGACATTAGTCACTGTTGTTACACAATGTCTGCAGGGCCACTTTGATGCCATGGTGGTGAGTGGGATCTAGAACCTGAATAGAGAGAATAGTCTCTAACTCCACCAGATCAGAAACGTACAGAATTTTAACATGGGGTTTGTACTTCCCCTTTGCTACTCAATGCTGACTGCAGCCTTTATGTTGTTGTTGTTGTGGAATCTCCATCATTGGAGATTTTTAAGAGCAGGTTAGAAAAACACCTGTCAGGAACAGTCTAGGTAATGCTTAGTTCTGCCATGAGTGCAGGGGACTGGACTAGATGACTTTTCAAGGTCCCTTCTAGTTCTATGATTCTATGTGTAATTTTTTTTGACTGAATGTGTATGCTCACAACTCAGCAGTCCAACATGAATACATAGATTCAAACATTTAACAGCCTCAGACTGACATCACTTCAGAACCAGTGGAGTGTTGATTCTTGACAGGCACAAGAGGATTAAAGTATTTTCTAAATGTCAAGTGATTCACAGAAGATAAAAAGATATTTAAATCGATACATATAATAGGGCTTCCTGGAGCCCCTACTGAAATTGCATCAGCTGGGTTACAGACCAAATCCTGCTGAGAGGTGAGAACCAGGGACTTTCATTCACATAGGGCAGAGGTGTGAGACAGCACAATTATTCTGGGAGACCACGGAGACGATATATGTGGTCCTGGGGATTTCACTAACAAAACCCACATATGGTCAGGTTAGGTCATTTTTTCCACCAAACAATTTAAACAGCAATCAAAAAAATGCCTACAAAGGATTTCTTTCAAATTACTTTACTGCAGGAGTTAACTCGGGCTCTGACTCGGAGTTGCCTCTATCCCCCCTCCAGTCCACACACAAAACCCACTCACCTGAAGCGAGTAATGCTTTCAGCTCAAGCTAGCTGGCCCTGCTTGGGTTATGGGTTAAAACCTCTGTGCTGCTTTCACTTAGGCTAGTAACATATATCCTCACGGCAAAAGGAGCATGTTAGTAACATGCTCCTTTTGCCGTGAGGATATAGACAAAATCCTGAGTACTGTATTTATAGTCCACCAAAGGATTCCCACAATTCCTCATGCCCCTACAAGGACAGACAAGTTCTCCCACAATTCAATGGGGGAGAATCAGAGCGGCTCAGCTTACTGCAAAACAAAGAACCATGGAAGTTCATGGAAGCCTCCAGAAGTTCTAGCAATGCACATGGGAAAGCGCATCACCAGTGAGGATATAGTCAGGCATTGCTGTGTGTCTGCTCACACCCGGGGTAGGCTAACCGAGGGGCTCAGATCCAGGTGCCAGTCACCTGAGTTAACTTTGCATTGAAGGCATACCTTATTGGATCATTGGACAAGTATCTGAAACAAAGTGGTCCCCTTTCATTGATACTTATGATTGACTAATATAAAAACTATGTGTTTCATTAATCCTGAGCTAATGGCTAATGACAAGAGAGCAATGTCTATCTTGGCCTCTGATGCACAACTAAATAGTACGGAGTAACATGTACCAATTTTTAATATGTATACAGCTATGAATTGTTTCATATTCCACAAATGGGACCTGATGTTTTCAAAAAAAAAGTGTTATAGGAACAGGACATTACATCCATTGTGAAATGCATTTAACAATTTGCTCTGAAATATTGACGAACAAGTGAAACAAACATTTGCAATGTTTGCATCAGACTTGTTAGTCTATTTTGTCTTGTGGTAGTTGTATAGACTCTGAAAGATGAAAAAGACTTTTAAAGAAAAGCTGAAGTAACAGGTATAACTTGCTTATGTTCTTTCCCTATTTCCTCTGATTTTGTTATACATAAGACTGATCCCCTATGCTGAAGAGTTTACAAGCTATGCAGTCCCCCTTCTGAGCCCAAGGACAGGAAAATGCACAAATACTAGACATAAGGACTAGAAATGTGGAGAAGACACAGAGTTGCTATCCAAACCGATTTTAAATAAATAATTGGTATTCTGATTTTGTATACAAAGAGGCCTGAAGCTTTGAAATTCAGATCTAGATCAAATCCACGAAAGTTCAGGAGGATTATGACCAGTGTTCTCATTTGCGGCCATCTCTAATAAAAACAGTGCCTGGTGATTTAACCTGTACCAAATTTGTATTGAACCTTATGAAAGAGTGTGAGCAGGTGATAGCAGTTTAGGGTCCAAGCACCACGGAAGTAAGAGTAAATACTTCCAGTGACTTTACTGGGTTTTGGATTAGGCCCTTGAAGGAAGAGAACAATCTAGCCAGAAAAGGTCAGCCAGCGGCCACTGACACTATTAAGTCACTCTCACCCTTTCCAGCTCTCGGCGAGAAATGTTATTGTACATCCTGCTCCAATGCGAAACCAAATCTATGAGTCAACATCCTTAGAAATCATAAAGGGCAAGTCTGTTACTTACCTTGTGGACCTACACAGGGAAGCAAGATAAAGAATTGTTTGAATCAAAGATAAAATTACATAAGTTTGCCATCTTCTGGTACGCAGGACTGACACCCATTTTCCAAATAAGCACAGACCAATGAAGGGAGGACAATTAACCTGATGTCAGCCTATCCCCACCAACAGAGTGTTAAGACTTTAGTGTTATCCCGCCCTAGTCTGCCAACCAACCTTCCAAAATGAACTTCAGAATCTAAACTTCCATTTCTGAGCAAGCTGAGCAAGCCAGGAAAGAACTATCTCCAGCCATACCCATCAGCTACCAGAAAGAAGAGGGGAAAGAGGCTGCAGAGGTTATGCTGATCCAGAACGACCTCCTCTTCTCCATGACCCAGGGGCATAGATCCATACTCATTCTCTGCATACCACAATGGCATTTGATTCTACTGAACATGAAATATGACTGTCCCTCTGTAGAGACATAGTAGTGAAGAGGATCAAGCTGAAATAGCTCCTAATCTTCCTCTGAGAGGGTCATTATGAGCAACTATTCCTCCCCTTCAGACCAGTTTCAGGATTATTACCTTACTCAATGTTTCCATGAAGTCACTGGGGGAGACCATGTGTCAACACATACTCAAATGCCAGTAACACAAAGACAATACCTAACCCTACCTCTTCATGGAAACAGCATTATCTTCCAGCTCATTGCCTGGAAGACATGAAGCCCTGGAGAAAGAACAGCTGGCTGAAACTGAACCCAGACAACTCTAGTGGGAAGAAGAAAATGTTCTGAAGAGCATATCCCCCTCCATCATGGTCATCTGCTCTCTGATTACACTGGTCTACAATTTTTGAGAAGTCGTTTGCTTCAGAGATAAAATGTGCTATTTATTATGTATTTTGATGTGCTGAATTCAAATATGACAATTAAAACAACTGATTGGCTACTGTTTCTAAGATATTTAAGTTTTTACATTTTATGTCTATGTATATTGTGTAGATAGTAGAGTTTTAATCATAAATTGTAAACCTAGGTCTTTTCATGTGTTTATGGTTGCTCTACATGATAATATTTCACCTGTCCTGTTTATGTAACACTTTAAAAATCAGCAAAAGCGTTATATAAATAAAATTTATTATGAAACAAAATGCAAAAAAATATTATGTACATAGTTTAGTCCTATTCAGTGTCTACTCGGCGCTTCTTGGCTTGTCTCTTGTATTCATTAAATGGAGCATCTCTTGTCACTGTCCAGCAATAGTCTGCAAGCATTGATGGGCTCCATTTGCCCTGATAGCGTTTCTCCATTGTTGCAATGTCCTGGTGAAATCGCTCGCCGTGCTCGTCGCTCACTGCTCCGCAGTTCGGTGGAAAAAAATCTAGATGCGAGTGCAAAAAATTTATCTTTAGTGACATGTTGCAACCAAGGCTTTTGTATGCCTTGAGGAGGTTTTCCACCAACAACCTGTAGTTGACTGCCTTGTTGTTTCCGAGAAAATTTATTGCCACTAACTGGAAGGCTTTCCATGCCGTCTTTTCCTTGCCACGCAGTGCATGGTCAAATGCATCATCTCGAAGAAGTTCACGAATCTGAGGACCAACAAAGACACCTTCCTTTATCTTAGCATCACTTAACCTTGGAAATTTTCCACGGAGGTACTTGAAAGCTGCTTGTGTTTTGTCAATGGCCTTGACAAAGTTCTTCATCAGACCCAGCTTGATGTGTAAGGGTGGTAACAAAATCTTCCTTGATTCAACAAGTGGTGGATGCTGAACACTTTTCCTCCCAGGCTCCAATGACTGTCGGAGTGGCCAATCTTTCTTGATGTAGGTTTGAATAAGGACTGGGAATGGCTGAGCCATTACAAACATTGACTCTATCTCCCCTTGTAAGTATTCTCACACTTATTATCAAACTGTCTGTACTGGGCTAGCTTGATTATCACTTCAAAAGTTTTTTTTCTCTTAATTAATTGGCCTCTCAGAGTTGGTAAGACAACTCCCACCTGTTTATGCTCTCTGTATGTGTGTATATATATCTCCTCAATATATGTTCCATTCTATATGCATCCGAAGAAGTGGGCTGTAGTCCACGAAAGCTTATGCTCTAATAAATTTGTTAGTCTCTAAGGTGCCACAAGTACTCCTGTTCTTCTTTTTGCGGATACAGACTAACACGGCTGTTACTCTGAAACCATCACCATAGTGTTCAGTTCTCTGCACCTGGGCCCTCTTGAATGCCAAGTCACATCCAAAGTTTTGGACTTGATATTCAAAGCCTTTCATGGGACTGGTGCAAGCTACCTGTGAGAGATCACCTCTCCCTCTGAAGCCATGACACCCTGTGACAGCTATGCCCCTCAGGAGAAACAGCTGTGTAAATGACAAGCATAAGAGTCTCATGAGCACAGGAGACAGCTCTCCTAATGGCTGATTCTCAAGCTGTAGACTTCATTTCCCTACAAAATTAGAATGACAGCAAACCTCAGCACCGTCCCAATAAAGGGCAAAGCTCACCTCTTTGATTTTACTTTCCACAATAGTTAACAGATTTTAAAAATGTATTAAAGCTAACGTTAAAAAAATTGTATAGTACACAGGTTAAGAAAAGAGTGTCTGTACATCTGGGTATAGTGCTTGGATTATTTAAAAAACAAACTTTGTAGTTGCAAAGTCATAAGATAGATATAGTGCATAATCAGCAAGAACCCAAATGTAGGTGAATAAATTTAAAAATACAGTTTAGATATTAGCATCCAAGTATTCGGGGACATCACTCATGAAAAGTTATACAGAGAGTCGGATGTGGAAAGCAAATATAGCAATGAGTGAAGATTGTCCCTCAGTATTGAGAATTTAGGGTAGGTTGTTGTGATGCTCTGTACCTCAGGGAAACACCTACACCCCCATGTTCATCTTTATAAAATGATTTTGTGATAGCCAATGCAAAGTTTGTCATGTTGGGTGTCTTCGGAAGGCTCATAATGCACTGGGCGTTGCTGTAATAGTGATGTTATAGTAATTGTTACAGTAATGTTATAGGAGTGGCTGGCTCATTACAGAAGCAGCTTTTCCTCTCCTGGAATTGACACCTCCTCATCTATTATTGGGAGTGGACTACATCCACCCTGATTGAATTGGCCCTGTCAACACTGGTTCTCCACTTGCGAAGTAACTCCCTGCTCTCCATGTGTCAGTATATAATGCCTGCATCTGTAACTTTCACTCTATGCATCCGAAGAAGTGAGGTTTTTACCCACGGAAGTGTATGCCCAAATAAATCTGTTAGTCTTTAAGGTGCCACCAGACTCCTTGTTGTTTTTGTAGATACAGACTAACACGGCTACCCCCTGATACTTGACACCATGCAAGGCACTAGATTTAGCCGTATGGAGTGGAAATCCATCTACCTCAACAAAAAACTTGCACAGATACAAACAGACATCATCTTCCTCTCCAAAGGCAAACAGATGGACATCATACCAAATGGACTGAAGGTAAAAAAATCCATTGCAATCAACATACTACACTGACTATGGTGAGAGACTGTGCCACACACTCTCAAAGAAACTGAGGAACCACCTGATCAGCATCCTGTACAGGAGACAGGAGAAGATCAAAAATGAACTCTCAGAACTGGAGACTCTCATACAATACCAACCTTCCACACAAACTTCCACGTGGCTGGACTTTACAAAAATGAGACAAGCCATTTACAATGCACACTTCACTTCTCTACAGAGGAAAAAGGACAGTAAGCTATCTAAACGCCTACCTGTCACAGGGGGCTACAACAGTGGTACCCTCAACTCATCTAACAACATTGTCAATCTTTCCAACCACACACAGCCCAGCAGAAGAATCTGTCCTATCTCGGGGACTCTCTTTCTGTCCCACCATCCTCACAAACACGATACAGTTCTGCGGTGATCTAGAAGCCTACTTTCGTCGTCTCCGACTCAAGGAATATTTTCAACGCACCACTGAACAGTGCACTGACCCACAGGAACCCTCCTACCAACACTATAAGAAGAAGAACTCTGCGTGGACTCTTCCTGACGGTCGAAATAACAGACTGGACCTCTACATAGAGTGCTTCCGCAGACGTGCACAGGCTGAAATTGTGGACAAACAGCATCACTTGTCCCATAACCTCAGCCGTACACAACGCAATGCCATCCACAGCCTCAGAAACAACTCTGACATTATCATCAAAGGGGCTGACAAAGGAGGTGCTGTAGTCATAATGAACAGGTCGGATTATGAACAGGAGGCTGCCAGGTAATTCTCCAAGACCACATTCTACAGGCCACTATCCTCTGATCCCACTGAGGAATACCAAAAGAAACTACATCATCTGCTCAAGAAATTCCCAGCTACAGTACGGGAACAAATCTACATGGACACACCCCCAGAACCCCGACCAGGGGTATTCTATCGGCTACCCAAGATCCATAAATCCGGAAACCCTGGACGCCCCATCATCTCAGGCATTGGCACTCTTACAGCAGGATTATCTGGCTATTTGGACTCTCTCCTCAGACCCTACGCTACCAGCACTCCCAGCTATCTTTGAGACACCACCGACTTCCTGAGGGAACTACAATGCATTGGTGTTCTTCCTGAAAACACCATCCTGGCCACCATGGATGTAGAAGCACTTTACACCAATATTCCACAAGCTGTCAGGAACAGTATCCCTGATGAGGCCACAGCAAGCCTGGTGGCTGAGCTTTGTGACTTTGTCCTCACCCACAACCACTTCAGATTTGGGGACAACGTATACCTTCAAGTCAGTGGCACTGCTATGGGTACCCGCATGGCCCCACGGTATGCCAACATTTTTATGGCTGACTTAGAACAACGCTTCCTCAGCTCTCGTCCCCTAGTGCCCCTCCTCTACTTGCACTACACTGATGACATCTTCATCATATGGACCCACGGAAAGGAGGCCCTTGAAGAATTCCACCTGGACTTCAACAATTTCCACCCCACCATCAACCTCAGCCTGGACCAGTCCACACAAGAGATCCACTTCCTGGATACTACAGTGCAAATAAATGATGGTCACATAAACACCACCCTATACCGGAAACCGACTGACTGCTATACGTACCTACATGCCTCCAGCTTCCATCCAAGACACATCACATGATCCATTGTCTACAGCCAAGCCTTAAGATACAACCGAATTTGCTCCAACCCCTCAGACAGAGACAAACATCTACAAGATCTTTATCAAGCATTCGTAAAACTACAATACCCACCTGGGGAAGTGAGGAAACAGATTGACAGAGCAAGACGGGTACCCAGAAATCACCTACTACAGGATAGGCCCAACAAGGACAATAACAGAGCACCACTGGCCATCACATACAGCCCCCAGCTAAAACCTCTCCAGCGCATTATCCATGATCTACAACCTATCCTGGAAAATGATCCTTCACTCTCACAGACCTTGGGAGGCAGGCCAGTCCTCGCTTACAGACAACCCCCCAACCTGAAGCAAATACTCACCAGCAACTACACACCACACCACAGAAACACCAACCCAGGAACCAATCCCTGTAGCAAACCTCGCTGCCTACTCTGTCCCCATATCTACTCTGGCGACACCATCAGAGGACCCAACCACATCAGCCACACCATCAAGGGCTCATTCACCTGCACATCCACTAATGTTATATATGCCATCATGTGCCAGCAATGCCCCTCTGCCATGTACATTGGCCAAACTGGACAGTCCCTCCACAAAAGAATAAATGGACACAAATCGGACATCAGGAATGGTAACATACATAAGCCAGTAAGTGAACACTTCAATCTCCCTGGTCATTCTATTACAGATTTAAAAGTCACTATCATTGAACAAAAAAACTTCAGAAACAGACTTCAAAGAGAAACAGCAGAACTAAAATTCATTTGCAAATTTAACACCATTAATCTGGGCTTGAATAGGGACTGGGAGTGGCTGGCTCATTACAGAAGCAGCTTTTCCTCTCTTGGAATTGACACCTCCTCATCTATTATTGGGAGTGGACTACATCCACCCTGATTGAATTGGCCCTGTCTACACTGGTTCTCCACTTGCGAAGTAACTCCCTGCTCTCCATGTGTCAGGATATAATGCCTGCATCTGTAACTTTCACTCTATGCATCCGAAGAAGTGAGGTTTTTACCCATGAAAGCTTATGCCCAAATAAATCTGTTAGTCTTTAAGGTGCCACCAGACTCCTTGTTGTTTTTGTAGATACAGACTAACACGGCTACCCCCTGATACTTGAGTACGGTTATAGGTTATAATTTCATGTATATAGTTATGAGGCTGAAAATGTATCCTCATGGCTTAAAGCAAGCCCATGCAAAAACTCTCCAAGAGCAGAGAGGCAGTTCACACCTTGTCAGGGCATGGATGGCCCAGCCTCACAGGAACAAAGGACACTGACTTAGGCAGCAACAAAAGAATCTGTTAGACCCTCGAGGGAGTCACCCCCTTCCTTTGGTCTGTTTGGTACTGCGATGAGGTAATGCCATCTGACTCTGAAGGGTGGTGTGGGACAAAGCCAAGAGGAAAGAAAGGACATGATAAAAGGGAGAGACATTTTGCTATGCTCGTTCTCTTCCACCTACATCTACAGACACCACCACCACCACCAAGCAACTGAAACGCTGATCAAAGGGGAGAGCCTGACTGAAAAGTAACCAGCCAGCCTGTGGTGAGAAGCATCTAAGTTTTTAAGGACATTGAAAGTGTTAAGATCAGCTTAGAATGCGTTTTGCTTTTATTTCATTTGACCAAATCTGACTTGTTGTGCTTTGGCTTATAATCACTTAAAATCTACCTATGCAGGGATACGCACTTCCTAGCACTGAAGCGGAGTCCCATCCGGTTGGCTGGTGATGTCAAGCATTTGTTGGAGACTCTCAGGGTTGTCTGCGTAGGCCAGGATATTCTACTACTAAAAGCAACAATACTATAATTCCCACACCCAACATGCAATCAACGGGAGAAAAGGAGAGAAACAGAGGTAGATTTTAACTTTAAAACAGGGCTTTGGAGCAGTGGAGCTGCAGGCTTTTGCCTGGAGCTGGAGGGGAGCCGGAGCACAGCTCCAAAGCCCTGCTTTAAAACAGGTCAGGCACTCAAATACAACAGCAATAAGGCTGGTATAAACAGGGGAAAGGCAGAGAGCTGCTACTATGGGCTCACAGGGAAATCAGATATGATGGCAATTAAAGCTTTGTTTTAAAAACTACCTGTCATTTGATAGCGCTTATTTCATTGGCAATGCAGCAGGCAGAGTTGTGGGAAAGAGATCTTTACTGAGTTTGCACAGAGGCCAGTCTTACATGCTGAGCAGCCTATATTTATCCAGTAGCAACCTCACCACTAGCTTGCACTCCTGAGCTCCAGCTGTTGAACCAATGGAGGTGTGACAATCAGGGTCCAGACACCCCAGTGGGAGAACAGGGGGTCTGAACCCCAAAGAGTAGGCAACTGAATCAACGGTTTGTAAATAAGGTTATTGGGTTTAAAAATATGCTGAGTGAGGTATTTTATGAAAGCATGTAACATTCTGAACTTACAGTCATTGTGAGATAGATTTATAACTCAGTCTGTATACCTATGTATTTATGTGTATAAAAACCGTGCTCATAACCTGTACTACAGTCTCAAATACACCTCACAACAGAGAGGGGCACCTCCTGGAACCTGACCCTCTTCCATTACATTACAGCAGCTCTCACTTCAGCTGGTGAGTGAAAAAAAAGAGTTCCCCAGGAATATTCATTTGGAGTTGTTAATGAATTTGCCTTCACTGTCTTCATGCTCTGTTTGTGATCCCTTTCTACAAATAAGATTTGCTGGCACAAATGCTCATGAAAAGTGAATGTAAAATGTGAGCAGTGAAGAGGGAAAAATGGGTTTATGATCTCTTTTTGTCTCTACAATCTATACAAGCAGTCTGTAAGGTTTCTTATTAAAAAAAGAAAGGTAGTGATCATAGTAAAGGAAGGGGGTTCCTCTTGTTTTTAAGAGGAAAAAAAAAGGATTTCAGACCCTAGAAGACTCTAAGCTGACTAGAAAACTACTGAAATTATGAGATCGCAAGAGACTGAAATTGTGCAATTGAAAGAGGAAGAGATTTTTAGTTAGATTGTTTAAAACTATTCCTATCTGGGTGTTCTTGTTAGCACTTATATTTAACTACAATGAAAAATACACAGTTTGGACAAATATTGTCTTTGTTAAAGATTCACCAACCTCATCCCTTCAGTAAAGATGCCAGGCTCACAATACACATGCTCCGAGTTTCTCCCAATGTCAAGAAGTCTTCCTGAAAAACCTAGGAAGACTAGTCTTGACAGTCTTAATTTTTAGGTAAGAAAGTAAAACTGTAAAAACAAACAAACAAACAAACAAACCTGTTAGTCTCTTTATACAGTAGAAGCAAAATCTCTCTCTCATACCCATTACTGTTTATCTTGGCACCTCACAATCTTTAATGTATTTCTCTTCATAACACCCCTATGAAGTAGGAAAGTGCTAGTACCCTCCTTTTACAGGCGGGGAACTGAGGCACAGAAAGACCCAGTAAGTTATACAAGATAGTTAGCAGAGCAGGGGATTGAACCCAGTTCTCCCAAGTCCCAGGCTAACCATTAAACCATCCTTCCTCTCAACATTTCACTTATCTGTTTGAGGACAATGTGTGTGAGAGAAAGAGGCAAAATTAATCAGCAAAATTATTCATTATGACTTGTTTGCTATATATAACCTATCACTTCATGCACCTAAATCCAATCCTTGAATTTCTGAGTTCTGAAACACCCTCTAATATTCCTAAGGGTAACTATGGAGTAATACATAACTACAGCAGAGGGTAATCATTCAAGCACAAAGAGAATACAATTTTCAGACAGCAGATGGCAGCGTTAGACTAGAAATTGAGAAGGACAAGGTGGATGAGGTAATATCTTTTATTAGACCAACTTCTGCTGGTGAGAGATACAAGCTTTTGAACTTACATAACCCAAAAGGTTGAAAGCGTGTCTCTCTCACCAACAGAAGTTGGGCCAATAAAAGATATCATCTCACCCACTTTGTCTCTGTAATATCCTGGGACAAACACCACTACAACAACACTGCATATACAAATTAAGAAGATTTTGGGCATCAGAACAACTGCACAGTGTATTTGCTTGGGTTAAAAACAAAAGTTATATGATCCCCCTTTACATGCATGGAGAAACTTTTTTTATGCTTGTGGAAAATCCATGACATCCAGTTATCCTAAAGTTAGTTAGTATTATTGGATTAACAGTTTTAAAAAAGTCAGTGCCCATTTTGTAAATATACAACACAGCACTGTATGCGCTGCCAGGTGTGAGTATCAGTATCAGTCAGCCACCAGGCAGCCTGCCTCTAATCCACCTTAAAAGATCAAGTTAAACTAGATACCATGGTTAAACTTCACCCCAGGTGTGGCTGATTGACTTCAGTGGAGTTGCACCAGGAATGAATTTAACCCAGTGACCTAGAATTTTTCTTCAGATTTCACACAATCACACTACTACAGATGCAGCTCCCACCAAGCTAGCAACAGGAGGAGTGCTAATGCAGACAGGCTGCAGACGGGCTAGGTCTACACTTAAAATGCTACAGTGGCACAGCTGAAGCATAGATAATACACCTCCCTGAGAGGCAGCAGCTAGGTTGATGGAAGAATTCTTCCACTGACCTAGCGCGGTCCACTCTGGGGGTAGGTTGACTGAACTAATCTCTCAGGGGTATGGATTTTTCACACCCCTGTGAGATGTAGTGATGCCAATGTAACTTTTCAGTGTAGATCAACCGTAATGCTGAGCAGGTGTAGGTGACGTTGTGGCTCAAATGCAAGTGGCCAGCCTGCATTAGCTCATTTCCCATCACTGTCCCTGATGGGCTGCACCTGGCGGCGCAATGGTGGGAAATGGGAAGAACAATGCTAGCGCATTCACAGCCATCGTGTCACGTTTCATTCATTTTTCTTACTTCGCTTTTTAAAAGCGCGTTAAGAGCCAGAATCTTGGAGTTCTACAGGTTTCTAAATACAGGACATACGGCTGTTCCTGGATGTACATGGCTGGCAACTCTGACCTGGGACCTCCTTCCACGTCATTATCTCATTGTATTATAGCCAACATACCATTAACTTGCCTGAAACTTCACCGGTGCCTCACACAGCCTAAAAGAATAGGAGTTCCTAGAAAGGGCCCCATCCTGCGAGCAGCTAAGTGCTCTCAGTCCCACTGAAGTCAACAGGAATGAGTGCTCAGCTGCTCACATGAGTAAGGGTTGTGTAAGCAATACTAACTATGTGCCTTAGCAGATGTATCTGGTTATAAAATCTAGTGTTTACACAGTGTCGTTATAATTTCAAAATGTGGTTGAATTTTATTACTTTGGCTACCACAAGAATAGAGAAGGCACCAGTCACCCACTGTTAAATAAAGCACCTGTCATGTGCATGTTGAAGGTGTGTCAGTAAGAGAATGGGCGCAGCAAGAGTTCACTTAGCTGGAGGCCATCAGGGAAGCCCATAGGTAGTCATTAGAGACTGCCAGAATTCAGAAAGGAGATAAGGTGGGTGAGGTAATATCTTTTATTGGACCAACTTTTGTTGGTGAGAGAGACCAGCTCTAGAGCTTACACAGAGCTCTTCTTCAGGTCTGGGAAAGGTACGCCGAGCGTCACAGCTAACTACAAGGTGGAACAGATTGTTTAGCATAAATAATTAGCACATATTCTAAGGGACCATTCAAGGGAGAGTAGGACGGACACAGCTACAACTACTCTGCATATAATTTAGAAGGGCCACTCTAAGTTGTGCCAGGCAGGACTCCAGCAGGGCCCAGAATCTCAGAGATATGGAGGGTCTGACCCTAAATAGCGCTGCATGGCTTTCAGTACAGGGGACATTCTGCGATTCAGGAAGCATTCTCTCACAGGCTCTGTGCTCATTAGCATTTAATGGCATTAGTTATCAGCCAGACCCTACCCCCCCACACACTCTGTCAGTTTCACAGGCCAGGCCACGCTAGTGTACCTCAGGTATCATATGTACCAGCTGTGAGAATGGCGCTGTGAAATGGGAAATTAAAGATTTCTGGTTGCACACACGAGCCAGCACAAACAACAGGGGAGCACTGAAAGCTGAAACAGAAACATCGAAGTGAGGCAGAGACTCATTTTAATACAACAAAGCCATTTCTGAGGAGCCAAACTGAACCAAAGAGCAACAAACCAATGGGTGGGAAGGTAACAATGCTGTTGCAACTATGAAAAGCAGAAGGCATTCCCAAGGGTTACCTCAGAAAGGATGTAAAAATGGAACAACACAGGATTCTGCTGGCAAAACGTCTTGTTAATTACACTGGCGCCTTGCTTCGGGTCTCACTGAGGAATGGATAAAACTGGTGACAAAAGACACCTGCAACAAGACTTTTCCAAGATTTTTCTGTGTGATGGTGTGTCCTCTGAAACGCAGAATTAGTGAAATTTCAGGAGACTGAAAATGTTGGGGGTTGAGTTATGAGACAAATGCAAAGTGCTTATGAAATCATGACAGTTTCACCAGGAAGCATAGCGGGAATTTTCAAAGTTGAGGCCTGCAAAAATTTCAGTGAGGAAGAATGGTCTCTCCTTTTCCATCCCACAAAAGCCATGTGAACTACTGAATTAAAGACAGGGCAGAAACCAAGGAAGCCCCATGTTCTAGTCCCACAGATTGGCCTTAATACTTTACAAAGTTTATTTAATTATTATTGTCCCCATTTCATATCTGGCAATACTGAGGATCAAAAGTGAACCAAGGTTAAGTCACTTGCCGAAGATCATACAGTAAATCAGTGTCAAGGAAAGATTACAATCCTGCTTTAAACAACTGTACCACAGTGCTACAAAAAGCAAGTAATTGAACCTCTGAGTCTTAATCTCACAATTGGTTAAAAAAAAAAAAAAGATAAAATTTGCTATATGCAGGATTTATGTTACCTACAGTTACATCCAGGCTGGTTAGTATTATTATCTCAAAAAGATGCTACAGATTTTAAAAATGAGGCTCAGAACATGTAGGTAAATTTCTTGAGGTGCAATGGAAGCGGCTCTGTGGGTTAACTCTATTTTAAGGCAATATTTTACATGTAATAATAATACTATTTTCATCTTCCTTCTTGAGATCTCACAGAACTTTACAAAATATCATTGCTGCAAACATCTCTGCTGGCAAGACTCCCATCTACAAATGGAGGTATTAAAGCTGAACGTTACACAGGGAGCTTAGAGACTTGGGAATAGAATTCAGGTCTCCTGACATCTTCTGCCCTGTTCTAATCACCTGATCGTACTTGCTCTGAAGTGCAAAGATCTTTTCTTACATATTGGCTTTAAGACCACATCATGCAGGCTAAGAAATCCACTAAAGCACATTTAGACTAAGAGATGCTCAAACATGGGGCATGAACTCTGTCCCTGGCAGGACAGGATTGGGGCCACACAGAACCCTTGGCCGGGGGTATAAATTGGGGGACCTTGGCTTGGGGGGAAGGAAAGAATGGGGGCACAGAGGAAAGAGAGGAATGGGGGTGCACTCAGAGCCTCTGCCAGGGAGAAGACGGGTATGGGGGGATAGACAGAGCTCCTGGCTTGGGGGAGAAAGGGGGAAACTTGACATGGGGCAGAAGGAACGCAGGTGGTGGAGCGTGGTGAGAACGGGGGCACACACAGAGCCCCTGCCATGAAGGGGAGAATGGCGGACCTTGGAATGGGAGGGCACACCCCTGGCAAAGGGAGGCTGGGGTAGTTGCAGGGAGGCCCTGAAATAGACAGAGTTTGGGAGGATGGCACACTGAGGTCTGGTGGGGTGGAACGGAGGGATGCCAGGAGCCCCTGGTGGGTGCAATGAGCTTGGCCAACAGAAGCGATGATGTGGGTGACCCCCTAGTAATTTTCTGGTGTAGATGAGAAAGTTCCATCGAGTGCAATCCCCTCCTGCACTCTTGGGACTGTCTAAACACACATTGCTGGATTAACACCTGCGTGCTATCTCCCCTGCACAGGTACCAATGTTTCAGTTTCAGAGATAGATGCCTTTATCAAGATCAGTGTTTCAAAATGATACTTTTGCATGTGTGCAGAGAGCACAATTCTCGTTAATATTTGAACTAGGTTAGATTATTTGGTGTGAACCTGTTCTCACGTATTTACTTACATTGGGCTGTATGTGTTAGCTGGAAACGGCAGGCAACTGACGGGAAAACAGGTGTGCACTAACACGTCAGACAAATGCAAATACCCAGTCATCTTATAAAACATGGTATAAGCTACACATACAAAAGTACTTACGGTAAAAGGCAACACTTCAGGCACCAATGGGTTCCATGTGCTCCCATTCCAGTGATAGCTGGCATGTAAAGAAAGAGCCTTGAACAAAAGCATTCTCAGTTCACAAGACAAACAAAAACCAGGAGTGAGCAACAATAAATGAATGCAGAATGAAATACCCGAATGGAAAAGAGTTGTGGTGAAATTAGTATTATGCATTCATAGATTCTAATTGAAATCCAGCCACATTAGTCACATAAATCAAACAAGGCAGGTCATTTATCTTTGAAAAGCAAAACTTCCTACAGCCTTATAAAAAGCAACAGAGGGTCCTGTGGCACCTTTAAGACTAACAGAAGTATTGGGAGCATAAGCTTTCGTGGGTAAGAACCTCACTTCTTCAGATGCAAGACATCTTGCATCTGAAGAAGTGAGGTTCTTACCCACGAAAGCTTATGCTCCCAATACTTCTGTTAGTCTTAAAG
>NC_048305.1:14776385-14792432 GCF_013100865.1 Trachemys scripta elegans | reverse complement strand
ACTTGCATCTGAAGAAGTGAGGTTCTTACCCACGAAAGCTTATGCTCCCAATACTTCTGTTAGTCTTAAAGGTGCCACAGGACCCTCTGTTGCTTTTTACAGATTCAGACTAACACGGCTACCCCTCTGATACTTTACAGCCTTATAAGAGTTCTCAGATTGGTCTGGATTTAACAGAGAGCAGAATTCTGGCCAATTTTTTCCCCAGACTCTCACCTTACACCATACAGTGTACAGTGTAAAGGATCACTGCTATATTATATAGAATAACTCTTTCTCAATAGGGAAAGCTCATAAGAACTGTCTCAGCTGACCTCCGATAAGTCGCAGAAGAATTGAGATACCCTTTAAATTAAAGACCAATGTCACAGCTTCAGGCCAGCTGGACCTGTGTTCCTTTGCAGGAACAAACTCTAGGCTTCCAGCTCCTGGCTCTCATCTCTTCTGGGTGGAGACCTGTGTCTCACTCCCTCCTGAGCAGGGTTTTAAGGCAGCACAGCTCCCTGATCTACAGTGCGATATCCCCAGCAAGCCATACTGCCTAAACAGGCCAGTGCCTGTGCTTTGCTTTCTCTCCAAGGGCGCTGAGCAGTGTATTGCCTGCAGTTATCAGTTACCACACAGCTTCTTCTAAGCAGACACATTTATTTTTAAGGTAAAAACATTACAGAGAAAACATGTAAAAACAATAAAAGTTCCTAAACAAGTGCTAAAAGCTTACCGGATCTCACCCATTAGTCTGATTGGGCCCTAGTAGGTCAAGTCCTTCCAACCCTTCTGCAGGGATTGGGGCCCTCCTTAGATAGAAGGTCCTGTTGGTTTGCTGGTTTAATCTGTTTAAATTCAGGCTATTTATCCAAACGTCTTTTCTTTGTCTCTGCAGCATCTAGTTTGAACTAGTATAAGCCAGCCTCCCCAGAAGGGAGTACCTCTTCCTGCAGTATCAGGGGGTAGCCGTGTTAGTCTGTATCTACAAAAACAACAAGGAGTCTGGTGGCACCTTAAAGACTAACAGATTTATTTGGGCATAAGCTTTCGTGAGTAAAAACCTCACTTCTTCGGATGCAGGGTTACAACCTGGCTGATCTGCCTTTATTATCCCCAACTGTTTTTAGCTCCGGGAGGACCTGTGGTAGTCCCTCCCCCTCCAGTCCCATGGAGCAGAACACAATCATACATAAACCATAAACCCCAAAGATACTGCCTGGGGTTTCAAAATCTGTCACATGTCTCCCCTTAGAGATGCTGGCTCACAAGAATACATAAACTTAATCTGATAAAGTCTTTCAAGGATATTTCAGGAAAAAGCCATATCTGTGCTGGCCGCTGCTTCCCGCAGCTCCCATTGGCCGGGAATGGCGAACCGCAGACACTGGGAGCTGCGGGTGGCCTTGCCTGCGGACAGTCAATGTAAACAAACTGTCTCACGGCCCACCAGCGGATTACCCTGACAGGCCGCATGTGGCCCACGGGCCGCAGGTTGCCCACCACTGCACTAACTCCCCTTTTTTGTCCTATGACTGACAAGGTGTTAACTGGCCTCTTCACCTTGATTGGTCCTTCACAATATGTATTAACTACTTATGTTAAATAAGCTGTTCCACCTTATATTTAGCTTCGACACTCTGAATACTTTTCCTAGGCCTGAAGAAGAGCTCTGTGTAAGCTCAAAAGCTTAGGCTATGTCTATACTACAATGATAATTCGACCTATGTTAGGTCGACTTACAGCCACGCCATTAATTATTGGGGTGGCTGGTGTCCACACTACCCTCCTTCTGTTGGTCGTGCGCACCCCCACCAGGAGCGGTTCCACCCACTCAAGAGAGGCAGTGTGTGGGACTGAGAGCCAGGGCTCTAAGCTCTATGCAGCTCCCAACCGGAAGTCCAGCTTCCCCCGCAGGGCTCCTCGCCTTTCCCCTCCCAGCCGGGAGCAGGGGGGCAGCCGCTGGTGCTTCTCGCCTCCGGTGGAAGGATCCATACCCAGAGTCCAGTCAGCTCCGTCAACCTAAGCTACTGCCTTTTGGAGAGATGGGTTACCTATGCCAATGGGAGAATCCCTCCACCAGCATAGGTGGTGTCTTCACTGAAGCGCTCCAGTGGCACCGGGTGCAATTGTGCCTCTGTAGCAGTTTATGTGTAGACATACCCTCAGGTCACATTTCAAAGTTTATCTTTGCAATCATAAGGTCAAGACGCTTAAATTTAAGGCTTAGATGCCAGAACACAATTAGGCAATCTTGAAATATCCAGAGTTATGAAGCAATTTGTGCCATTACACACGGGGTGCTGCTCATAATTAGACGTAGTTGCTCTTGTCTGAGTCTCTAGGTCTTCATTTGAGGAGTCCATGGCCATCCAAGACAAACTTCAATTATCATAATAAAACTTGGTATTTCTAAAACACCCTCTCATACGAGGCTCTTAGAGACCTTCCGAACAGTTAAGTAAGCTTCACAACATTCCTGTGAGGTTGGCCAGCATTAGCATTCCCATGTTACAGATGGAGAAACCATAGCACAGAGAGGGAAAGTGACTTGCCCAAAATCACAGAGGAAATCAACGGCAGATTCTTCTGGACTATGTCAAACTGTCTCATATAATAACACAAACAGGACACACTTTGATCTAGAGAGAGTAAGATAAAATGTTTCCATCTGTACTAAGTAGTAGCTGCCCTTCATTTTTAATTTGGGGACATTTTGTTTCCGTGGAAACTGGATACAATTTTGCCAAAATATTCAGTTTAACGGAAACAGGATTTTCCAACAAAAAACTTTTTTGACAAAAAAATGCTGGTCAGCTCGACTGCTAAGTGCAAACATACTTTCTCTACCAGGAGGTTGACAAACTACCTTTGGGTGGGATTATTCCAGTTCTGACAAACCCTTTCAGCTTGCCCCGATACCAATGATAAAGCACTCAGGAGCCATTTGGATTTCTGGTCTCACCTCAATAACTAAGGTTCTATACAGATGGTGTATCATGTCCTGGGGCTAACTGGTCTTAGAATGTCCCACTGGAAAGGGTGGGATGTTGCACTGTAATGTTACAATTTCTCTGCTGTAATAAGAGCATGTATTCTGTTACTGTCATTTTATTCATTAGTTTTATGCATTATGATAGATGGAGGTGGTGCCCTGAGGTTCTCCCATTTGCTGTTTGTTTGGAAGCCACCGGTCAGCTTTGTTTCGTAGTCCTCTAGGCAGGAAACAGAACCTGTTGCTGTAGTACTGAGGTATCCGCTCTCCCTAAGCAACTCAGAATTATGTAACACGGGTAACCAGGCTCTCCACTGCTTAAATACTGCAGAGCCATACACAAGGAACTGAGGAGGTGAAACACAATATGTCCCCTTCCCCCCCCCCCCCACACAGAGTAAGGACAAATAAGCATAGCCCTGCCTCCCAGGCTGATCTCCCCTGCAACACTGTCCTGAGAGTTTTCAAACTACGTAAGAGCTACAAATAGGGGGAAAAAACCCAAACCTCACAGGGGGAGTTTGCTAGCGACTGCATGGTCAACAGTTACAAAGCTGTTTAGACAGACAACACTGCAGAGTCCACTCAGCTGGTTCTGATTCAGTTCAGTTTTGGGAGCCTGTGGGCAGCATCACTGGGTAATACCTAAGCTCTCCCCAAGCCCATGCTGTCACCATGCTCTCCTATTAGTTCCTGAACTCTTCAAGACAATGCTTAGGCCATTCGGGGGAACAAACCTTCACCTGTCTTATCACAGCTAGTTAAGTTCATCTTCCCTATAATAATAGTACCCGAGGTCACCACCTCGTCAGCCCAGCCGCAATCACAATCCATTCCCCGAACCTTCTTCCTCTTCTGTACATCCCTGGGAGATATGTGGCCAAAGCTACCCAATGGGCCTCACAGGATCTTGAGGCTTTGCAGTGGGCAGATGCTGTGAAGGGAAGAGTTGTGAAAGGAAAATAAAAGGCCCAACTATAGCATCTCAGGTCACAATAGGACCAAATTCTCAGCTTTAATTCATAGGTTATTGGGCCCATGCTGTTACACTGAGGGTTCTTGATACTCCTGAGACAAGGTGCCTTGTTTTTACACCACCGGAGTGGTTCAGGGAGCCACAGCATTATTGAGAATCAGGCCCATGGATTTTCAGGCCAATGGAGTCCACTGTGATCATCTAGTCCAGTGGTCACCTCCCCGTCGATCCTAGAGGCTCTCCCAGTTGATCGCGATCTCCAGCGGGAGTGCAGTGTGGCTGCCACTAAGGCAGTCGCCCTGCCTACCCTGGCCCCACACCGCTCCCGGAAGCAGCCACGGCAGCCCCGCAGCCCCAGGGGCCGGGGTCTCCCTCCGTGCGCTGCTCCTGCTCGCAAGCACCGTCCCCACAGCTCCCATTGGCCAGGAGAGCTGCAGGAGCGGTGCTTGCAGAGAGGGGCAGCGCGTGGAGCCACGTGTCCCCTGCCCGCTCCACCCCAGGGGCCACAGGGGCGTGTTGGCCCCTTCCGGGAGCAGTGTGGGGACAGGGTAGGCAGGGAGCCTGCCTTAGCCTTGCTGTCCCTGCCACCGACTGGGAGTCACCAGAGGTAAGTCCTGCCTGCACCCCCATCCCGAACCTCAACCCCAACCCTCTGCCCAAGCCCCGTGAAAGTGAGTGAGGGTGGGGGAGAGTGAGCGACGGAGAGAGGAGGGGATGGAGTGAGTGGGATGGGGCTTTGGGGAAGAGGCAAGGCCTCGGGGAAGGGGCGGAGTAGATCCTGAGTTGCCCTTAGATCCAAAAAGTGATCTTGGGCATAAAAAGGTTGGAGACCACTGATCTAGTCTGACCACCCTGCCTAGTACAGGCCATAGGAATCCACTCAGTGGTTCCTGCAGTGTTTGTAAAGCACCCTGAGACCCTGGGAGCCACACGAGTTCCCAGGAGTAACAGGAGAAAGGGTTTAAAACACAGACATGGCTGGTGGTTGGTGGGAAAATCCTCAGCAGCCGCAGCAGAGAGAGGCTGGATTCCGTAACGATCGCTACCAAGAGGGAAGATAATCGTGAGCCCCAGAGAGAGCCCTAACAGGTTGGAGAAAGCTGGTTGTTTGTGACTGCGGCACACAAGGCTCACTCAGCATCAATTTTGGAAAGTGTAGATAAATCTCTGATAATTTTCATATGACTTTACATTGTGCCTCTTCATAAAACCTTGTGGTGGGTCTACCCACGTGTGACCTCTGTTTTCATGGGACTTTGTATCAAAGCCTCATTTAGAAACTTTGCATTGCCCTTGGTATAATATTATAGCCCCTAAGAATAAAATAAGATAGAAGAAAAATTTCTTTTTGCTAGCAGTAGAACAAGAGCTCTCCCCCCCACTCTTAATCAATTGCCCTGTTGAATGAATGAGGTGTGGATGAGCAAGGCATGGAAGGCAGCACCTCCAGACAGCCTCAACTGTTGGAGAGGGGCTGGGAGTCAGACCCAAGGACAATAAAACGTGTCAAGTGGGCTCATTAAAGACAAGCAGACATACCGACTGCCTCGGCCTCGGGGGTTAGAAGCAAGCACCTTCTTTTGGAAACACCCTCTTTGCAGCATTGGGACAACACTCAAAAGAAAGCAGCACAAAGGACCAATGGACACAGACACAAAGTTTGAATCTGGTATAGATTTGCATGAGAGGAAAGCTGCTATAAAAGTGAGGTGCCTTGCAGAGGACCCCGGGTCTCATCTTGTCAACACGGGAGCATCGATCCGGATCGGCAGAAGCCCGGCTCCACCCCCTCCCCCATCTAACTCACCTGGCCAGTGAAGTTAAGGGGAGCAACTAATTGGTAACAACAAGATGGAGTGTGTTTGTGTGTGTGTGTGAGTGTAAGTGTAATATATTATATGCATATGATACAGTGTTAATGAATACATGTATTACTAATAAATGTGGCGTTTTGTCTTATTCCCCCTGAAAAGATCCTGTGCAGTACTTTAAGTACAACAAAAGCAAGGGATCGGTCTCATGGTTTGTTGGCTTATTTAGTGCCCTGCACAAACCTCAAGGTGCTTTATGAAGTGTATGCAGGCAGGTCTTGCTTCACTTCACCCATCACCGAGCAACAGCCACTTCTAACGTGGGCTGCAGCGTCCATTCTCATGGAGCATACACTACCACAGGTACTGAAAAATACCTTGGGCTACTGACACGCAGCGTAGGCCCAAAGCTGGAATCCGGCCAGGGCACTGGCACCAACAATACTCTGACTTGAGCCGAAAGGCCCCATCTTTCACAATCCCAAATGAGTAAGGCCTGTTTTAAATCTACTTCAGAAATGTTTACCGGGAGCTTGGGAACCCAGCTGGGGTATTGGTTTAATAGTACCTCAAGGAGATTGCATTCCGAGTGAACAGTATTAACTACTGAAACTCCAACTCCTCTTCTTGAACACCTGGGCTTTTCCTGCAAGGTCTTCTAGCCAAGCACTGACTCAGCCTGAAGGTGCCTAGCTAATGAGATTTAATAAATCCACAGCCCAAGGCAGAATAGCTGCAGAGCATTATTAAATTATAGAAATCAGAGACGGGAAAGATGTATTAGGTCATCTCCCTGCCAATGCAGGATTAGTTCAGAGGCAGGAGGCTTAGAAATAACCTCAAACACAGTTCAGCTGCAATGGGGCAGCAGGCATCATAAGGCATCCAGAGGCCAGCTAATATTTAGCAGAAAGAAGTTCAATTATGTTGGTCACAGATACTGTGGAACAGTTTGATAGAGATTATAGCTGTGGGACATCTACTGTGGATATTGTGGTTGTGTGAATGATCCTGCACTAGCCTATAAGTGAGGGGTAGAGGGATGTGATTTTAAGGTGGCCGATTAGTTCAGCTAGTCTCAATCTGACCAGGAGGTGTCTCTGAATGAACAGGTCCATCCTGGGGAACGGCCAGGAGACAAAAGGATCACAGTGACTAGAGAATCTAAGGATGGGTGTATAGAGCTGGAGAACAGCAGGTAGGTAACTCACATGGGGTTAATTTTTTTAATTGTCTCATTTTGTAATTAACATACGCACACAGAGACAATGTGGCCGTACACCTCACCTTTGTGCAAGCAAAATGGGTACCCAGGTATTTGTGTGCTATTTAAGCCTGTAACTCCTTGGCGCAAGGACCCTCTCTTATTTTTGTTTGTAAAGCAAAGTGTCATTTAAAGGGAACGTGTTTATTAATAATAGTGATACATGCTGTAAATAGCTTTTGATGGGGGACCCTTTACATCAGCATAAATAAAACCACTCCTATTCTGGGAATGAATTCCACCACTAACCAGGTTATTTTCATAGCCTGAGCCTGCATTTCACCCTGACTCATTTCACACCGCCTGCTCATCCAGATTGCAAGAGAGCCTCTTGTGGTTAGAGCAGGAGACTGAGAGCGATCTGGCTCATAACTCACAAAACCTTTGCGGATGGTTGCAGTATCAGAATATAAACAGAACAGATCCACTGCCCCTCTCTGTAGCTACCTCGCAGGGATGTTGCGAGGCTGAATTATTTGTTGGTGAAGCTCTTTGAGATCCTACAAGGAGAACCCCTAACTGTTACAGGTAGGCGTGGCAGATGCCTCAGCACCATAGGCAGACAGCTGAGCAGAGGGGCTAATTCCTATTAAGAAGGCTGGCTCAGCCCCCGTCAGTCGGTGCTTGAGCAAGTCAAAGCCGCATTATTTGTACAGGCAGAGCAGGGTGTTGGGACAGCCTGGCTGCAGCCATGCAGAAAATCCCTCTCCCTTGGCTTGTCAGCGCCCCTGGACGGACACAGCAGGGGCTGTTGGACAGCGGAGCCCCCGCTACCTGTGAGCCTGGCTGTAAAACAGCGTCTCCCTCTCCCCATTTCGGCAGCGAGGACGAGAGTAAACAGCCCTCGGGAAAGTCAGGTGCATTCACGCAGGGCTTTCCCCCGCGGCACGGATTTTCCCAGCCCCGGCGCAGGAAGTCCCAGCGCTGCCCTGGCTCCAGCACTGGACTCCTGCCCACCCCTGACTCACGGCTCGCTCCCCTCCCGCTCCAGGGATTCCCCAGTCCCCGGGCTCAATCGGCTATAAAGCGCCTGGCAGAGACACCAGGCTCCGCACTGGGCCACGCCGGGGGCTGCTGCCTGCCACGGGAGGCTTTAGGTTAGGGCGGGGGGGAGGGGGTGTCACTGAGCCCCTCCACCCTCGGTACCATCAAATCCAATCCACTGCCCGCGGGCCAGCTGCAAACCCGCTCCTGCAGCTGCAGCGGGCAATGTTTAACCGGCTGCACAGAGATGATCACCCAGGGTCTCGGCCCCAGAGACGGGGGCTGGTAGGAAAATGGGGACTACACAGACTCCCACCCAAAGAGATGCATCCCTCTGCCCCCCCCTTCCAACACAGACCAGGTTCTCTGCACCCCGCGACTAGCCCGGGGACCCGCCAGCCACACTGGGTGGGGGCTGCTTTCCCCTCCCCTACTCCCCAGGCACCGATCTCCGCCCTGCCGCAAAAAATCCCCTCCCTGACCTCTCCTTCCTCGCAGCTGTTTGTGGTGGGGTTTGCGCAGGCGTGTGCCACTCCTCAGTGGCTCAGCGTCTGCCACCCCCTGCTGGCCTCCAGCGGCTGTTACCAATTCCCGGAATATTCTCAATTTCATTCACAACGCTCCTTTTGCAAGAAACCGAAACTCCAGACTACCGGGGAGCGAGAGCCCTGCCAAGGAAGAAGGGAGCGAGAAAGACGTTTCGTTGGCTGGGGCCGGCTGTAGCTTGCCCCGCCTTTAACCGAACAATGAACTCACAGCTCGTGACCGCTGCAAGTTTGAATAACTCGCCAGAGTTTTTAGAAACCAGCAAAGAAAGAGGAACGAATAACTGGCCCCTTTTAGGGCAGCCAAAGTCAAGACCCGTAGAGCTAAAACCCGGCACTGAGACTAGGTTCGTAGCAGCAGGTCCCAGGGCTGGCAAGCTGCAAAGCTGGCAAAGAAGCTTGGAGAAAGAGGCTTTATAGGCTAATCTACAGAGGTCAGATATTGGAGTGCTAGGTAGAGTCTGACTTTAAAGCACTATATTTATAGCAGCATGGGCTTGTCTACACTTAAAACACTACAGCAGGATAGCAGCACACTGTACAAAACATAAGAATGGCCCTACTGGCTCAGACCAAAGGTCCATCTAGCCCAGTATCCTGTCTTCTGACAGTGGCCAGTGCCAGGTGCCCCAGAGGGAACGAACAGAACAGGTAATCATCAAGTGATCCATCCTCTGTTGCTCATTCCCAGCTTCTGGCAAACAGAGGCTAGAAACACCATCCCTGCCCATCCTGGCTCATCGCCATTGATGGACCTATCCTCCATGAATTTATCCAGTTCTTTTTTGAACCCTGTTATGGTCTTGGCCTTCACAACATCCTCTGGAAAGGAGTTCCACAGGTTGACTGTGCGTTCCTTTTATTTGTTTTTAAACCTGCTGCCCATTCATTTCATTTGGTGACCCTTAGTTCTTGTGTTATGAGAAGTAGTAAACAACACTTCCTTATCTACTTTCTCTATACCAGTCATGATTTTATAGACCTCAATCATATCTCCCCTTAGCCATCTCTTTTCCAAGCTGAAAAGTCCAAGTCTTATTAATCTCTCCTCATACAGAAGCTATTCCATACCCTGAATCATTTTTGTTGCCCTTTTCTGAACCTTTTCCAATTCCAATATATCCTTTTTGAGATGGGGCGACCACATCTGCACACAGTATTCAAGATGGGCATACCATGGATTTATATAGAAGCAACATTATATTTTCTGTCCTATTAGCTATCCTTTTCTTAATTATTCCCAGCATTCCGTTCGCCTTTTTGACTGCCACTGCACATTGAGTGGATGTTTTCAGAGAACTGACTCCAAGATCTCCTTCTTGAGTGGTAACAGCTAATTTAGACCCCATCATTTTATATGTGTAGTTGCGATTATGTTTTCCAACGTGCATTACTTTGCATTTATCAACATTGAAATTTCATCTGCCATTTTGTTGCCCAGTCACCCAGTTTTGAGAGATCCTTTTGTAGCTCTTCACAGTCTGCCTGGGTCTTAACTAATATTGTATCATTTGCAAATTTCGCCACCTCACTGTTTACCCCTTTTTCCAGATCATTTATGAATATGTTGAATAGGACTGGTCCCAGAACAGACCCCTGGGGGACAGCACTATTTACCTCTCTCCATTCTGAAAACTGACCATTTATACCTACCTTTTGTTTCCTATCTTTTAACCAGTTACCAATCCATGAGAGCATCTTCCCTCTTATCCCGTGGCAGCTTACTTTGCATAAGAGCCTTTGGTGACGGACCCTGTCAAAAGCTTTCTGAAAATCTAAGTACACTATATCCACTGGATCCCCTTGGTCCACGTGCTGTAGCACTTCAGGCCACGTCTACATTACAAAATTATGTTGAGCTAGTTTACGTCCGCAGTTGGCCACTACAGTTATTAAATTGCGTGTGAGTGTACATGCTTGGCTGCTTGTATCGGTGGTGCGCGTCCTCACCAGGAGCGCTTGTACCAATTGCATTGTCAGTGTGGGGCATTGTGGGACGGCTCCTGAAAGCCACTAACAGTCGGCGTAAGCAATGTAGTGTCTGCACTGACACTGCATCGCCTAATTACATCAACCATGACACTACGTTGCTCAGGGAGGTGGTGTCACTAAATTGGCATAGAAAAGCACTTAGGTCAGCGGGAGCCAAGTTTAAGTGAAGATACTTCCACAGTTAGGTTGATGCAAGGCAGATTATGCCGACCTAACCCTGTAATGTAGACCAGGCCTCAGGTACACATCTCCTATGCCAATAGGGAGGGTTCTCCCAGCAGCCTAAGTAATCCATCTCCTCAAGAGGATTTAGGTCAGTTTAACTACACTGCTCAGGACTGTGGATTTTCTAGCGCAGACCAGGCCTTAGCTTATGTCGCTTTGGAAGCGGTTTACACTAAACCTGAAAAAAGCCACTCTTATTTCAGAATGAGGCCTGGCCTATGCTAGAAAATTCTTCCGTTGACCTAGCTACCATCTTTGGGATGGGGGGTGGATTACCCACACTGACCAGAGAACCCCTCCCGTTGGCATAGGGAGCATCTACACTTACACGCTACAGTGATGCAACTGCACTCCTATGGTGTTTCAAGTATAGACATGCCCTAAGGCCTCGTCTTCACTAGGATGTTAGGTCAGTGTAACTACGTTGCTCAGGGGTGTGAAAAATCCACATCCCTGAGTGATAGTTAAACCGACCAACACCCCCCCAGTCCTCTGTAGACAGCGCTAGGTTGACAGGAGAAGTCTCCCATTGACCTAGCTGCTGCCTCTCAGGGAGGTGAATTATCTACACCGACAGGGGAGCCCATTGTATCAGCATAGGTAGCGTCTTGACTGCAGGGCTACAGCGGCTCAGCTGTGCTGTTGCAGTGTTTTAAGTGTAGATAAGCCCTAGGTGGGGAGTTATACTAGTATAACTATGGCACTTTAACTATACCTGTATCATTTTACTGGTATAACTGGTAACACTTTTCTTGCTGACAGCCCTGAATTGCTAGCCAGCATTAAAGCAGATTGGTTTCACACCATTTGCTTTGGATATGATATGATTTTCTCCCACCTTCTCTACTAAACTTGGTTTTCTTTAAGCTATATGGGTGATTTCATATGGATGTCTATTCTTGGAGGAAAAAAAACATTTCTGACTTTGCAGGAGTTGTGGGGGGCGCAAAAGGATGGGGGAGAGGTACAGTATCTGAGCTGGGAAACTGGGTAAAATGGCAAAGGGCAAAACATTACCCATCCCCAAGGGATAGCTGGGGCAGCAGGGCATGTGGACAAAGCCCAATGACCACTAGGAGTGACCAAAAGTGACATGAGCGCTTTTATCAGATTCTCGTGATACCGCAGCACTCAGGCTCGCTGTGCTTTGCAGAGCACACAAAGACAGCTGGGCCAAAACTAGAATCTCAAATCCACCCCCCTTTGTGGGGATTAAGGGATTCACAATCTACGCCACCAACCTGAACCAGCCAAGAGGGTTTTGGTTTACGTGATACCAAAAAGCAGGAGGTGCCTATTTTCTGGTATGACACAGCCAACTTCTTGCAAGAACAGCTGATTTCACAAGTTTCTCACCATTTGGGGTGGAAATTTCATGAGAGCTGCTTGCAAAATTTTGATACCCTAGTCATGGTTCGGCTTTGAATCCAGATCCCAAGCTCCAGCCTAACATTAATCTGGATCCAAATCCAAACACCACCTCCTGGAGTAAAAGACAGTGGGCAAATTTACTCCTGGGGAATTTAGCCTGGTGTTGCTGCCCTGAAGAATTTACTATCTGAGGCCCCTTCTAAATTGTGCTGGTAGCCACATTCATCGAGCTGGTTTACACTAACTTGGCTGAACTCTAGTGAGACTGCCCAGTGTGAACAGGGCTAAATTTGTCAGCTAAACCACATTTAAGCCATTTCAGCTTGAACGTCTTGAAAACCATGTTTTAAATGGTTTCAGTGAGTAGTTTGAATGCCATTACAAGATGGTCTTTGGCAACCCCATGCCATTCAAAGGAAGTTTCCATTCACAGGGAAGATAAATGACAGAGACCAGAAATTGCTGACTCAACAGTGAGCAGGTTCCTTCAGCAAAGTACCATATCATCCATCAATATGCTAAATGACAACTTCTCCATTCAATCCAAATAAGTCAGCAATTTTGACATGGAAAAAAGTTGGGTAATCAACACCACCCCATGACAAATTCAGAACAAAGTTATAGTCACTCAGACAGCACACGCCTCCAATATTAAACTGATAAAACTTTTATCAGAGAATATTATAGAGCACAAGTTATTGAATACACATTATAAATATGCCAATTATATCAGTTCATGTTTGTCAAAAACAAGGTTATAACCATGAATTGCAAATGAAGAGAGAGAGAGAGAGAGAAAAGTTGTATGAGTTGACAATTGCCCACAGTAGAAAATACAGACAAAAGGATTAGTGGTTAAGCATATAACAGGAAAAAAAAGGTAGACTAGTTAGTTAAATCAGTTCAAAGATCCTTCAGTCTTGTTGCTTCTCAATTAGTGGTCTGGATCATGTTATCCTCATATTGGTCGTGTCCAGTAACATGTTCAATATAGATGTCCCTCGATCAATGGATGGTATCGGAAACCATCAACTGCCTCATCAGCTTGGTGTAGTGTCTGGACACAATACAGTCCCAGAACACAGTCTCATTCTTGGGGTCCCAGGCAATAGAGTATCCCCCTTCTCACAAGGTATCAGTCAGGCTTGAGCTTAGCCAAAGGACTCAGGAGAAGTGAAGCTGCCTCTCTGCCATGGCACAGTAGCACTTGCCTGAGATTGTAGTGCAGGGCATGGGGAAGCCAACAACTACTCTCAGAATGTGCACCAGAGGACTTTTTAAAAAATGCTTACAATATTTGTTTGAGTATAAAGCTTAGATCAGGTTACGGGCAGGGGAGACTTTTGGGGATGGGATTGTTTAGGGGTAGTAAATGAAAGTATGGTGGGGTCACCATCCTTTAAGACATTTTTCATGATGGAGCCCCTACACTAGAATTCACTTCCCTCTCTTGGTCTGACACAATCCAGAAATGTGGTGATCTTCAGAGTGTTCCGCAAGCCTCCTTTGTTTTCCCATCCTTTTTCAGCTAGGGGACCAAATGTGATTGAAGTGAAGGGAAGGAGAGAAGTTTATTTTGGTGGGTTAGAAGGGCTTTTGGACCTAATAAGTTTGTCTATTTGTTTATGATGACTGCCCAGCCCTGGAGACAGCAGAGAGGTGCCTTTTCTCTCTCTGCTTCCTTTGAATCTTCAAGGACTATCATCTGCAGGAGCCAGCTACCATTTTGCATTCATTTCATGGCAGGTTGTTAGCAAGGGTACAATGTCATGTGATCGCTCCTCGAGAATTTACTGCTTCCTTTTGGTTTTTTTCTTAAATCTCAAATCAAAGCTCGTTCTCACCAAAAGTATCTTTGTGTATGGAAAAATATTTAATTAGAGGAATTCACTAGAGTACTGATTCCTTGGTACATATTGCACTCTTATTAGTCTTAGCAGCCACTCACTGGATGGCAAATGTGTTGTCTTTTGAGAGACAACCCCTTTTGGATATGTTTTGGTTTAGTATGAAGTGAGGAGATAGTTCTGGTTCTGCACATTCCCTTGGAGGGGAAATGCTTAGGTTTCTCTTCTATCACTTATTTGATGTATTGATACCAAAGAATGTGGCAATTGTCCTCACATGCTGCATGTCTGAGTCCAAAAGAACTGGACCCCTGCCAGCTTCAGCAGAGAGGAGGTGAATCATCATCGGAATCCCTTTCCTTATTGGAAGGGGATATCCAAGGGATTTTTATTTATGTTGCCACAACATTTTATTTATGAAATGCACCGGGACTGAGTCAGAGAGGCAGGAGCTGGATTTCTTGTTTGCCTTTCTCATCTAGGGTGATCAGAGGTCCCAATTTTATAGGGACACCCCTGATTTTTGGAGCTTTTTCTTATATAGGCACTTATTTCCCCCCACCCCCTGTCCCGATTTTTCACACTTGCTATCTGGTCACTGTAGATACATCCCACTGGAGTAGGTGAGCTTCCACAAAGCAAACTAGGGTCTGGCCCTAAAGGAGGCTGAATAGATACATGATATTTAGAGATGAATCCAAAGTCAGTGAAAAGACTGTCATTGGCCTCAGAGAGCTTTGGTACAGGTCTTTTAGCACTAAACAGCATTTCACCTCTTCAAAGCCCAGCACAAAGATAATTTCTATTATCATAGAAGAGCATTCATTGTATACGGCCTGAGCCAATGCCCACTGAAGAGCATAGGAGTCTTTGCATTAACTTCAATGGGCCTTGGATCAAATCCTTAGTGTCAATTTTCAAAAGATCTCAGGCCCAGATTTCCCAGTGCTCAGCAGCTAGCACAAGGGCCAGATTTTCAGAAGAGATCAGCTGCCATTGAAGCACATGAATAAGGGGCAGATTTTCATAAGTATTCAACACCCAGCAGTTCCCAGGGCCAGATTTTTCAAAACAGCTAAACACCCAATGTGCATCCAACATGGTGAGCGGTTGAAAATCTGGCCTTTTATTGTGGTGCCTAAATGGGAACTGAGCTCATTTGAAAATCTGGGCCTGGCTGAGGGTGCGGAGCCCTTCTCAAATTTCTGTTCCGAATGCCCAAAGTGTGCTAGGCACTGCACAAGAAGCTGGCAGGATTATTAGCCGTGTGCATATACCTTTAAATCAATATTGGGAAGTTTGCCACAAGCAATTTTATACCAAAGCCAAGTCCTGTTGGGTTGCATCTCTTTTTCCAACGTAAACTGACTGGGAATACAATGGCAATGAATAGCCATCGGCACCAGCTATACCAACTGGCATCGGCCCCAGGTTTTGCTTTAGCAGCAAGCAATCATTCAAACAGTCAGGGCCGGCTCTAGGATTTTTGCCGCCCCAAGCAAAAACAATTTTTGCTGCCCCTTCCCCCCCCCCCGTTTTTTTCTTACCCCACCCCCCGGCCCCGCCTCAACTCCGCCCCTTCCCCAAATCCCCAGCCCTGCCTCTTCCCCCCAGGCTCTCAAGCCTAGGAGGGAGAGAAGGAGAGGGAGAAGCTGCGCGTGCGCTGCGGCCACTCGGGGTCTCCCCCTCCCTCCCAGGCTCTCAAACCTGGGAGGGAAGGGGAGATCCCTAGCGGCCGCGGTGCGCGAAACAGCTGATTCGCACGCCGCTGCTCGCCCTCCCTCCCAGGCTTTCAAACCCGGGAGGGAGGGGGAGATCCCGAGCGGCTGCGGAGCGCGAAACAGCTGATTTGCGCGCCGCTGCTCGCCCTCCCTCCCAGGCTCTCAAACCCGGGAGGGAGGGGGAGATCCCGAGGGGCCGCGGCGCACGCGCAGCTTCTCCCTCTCCTTCTCTCCCTCCTAGGCTTGAGAGCCTGGGGGGAAGAGGCAGGGCTGGGGATTTGGGGAAGGGGCGGAGTTGAGGCGACTTATCACATCATCGAGATGTGATAAG
>NC_048305.1:14715004-14776324 GCF_013100865.1 Trachemys scripta elegans | reverse complement strand
TCCCAGGCTTGAGCGCCTGGGAGGGAGGGGGAGAAGCGGCGCCCGCGCCGCGGCCCCTCGGGATCTCCCCCTCCCTCCCGGGTTTGAGAGCCTGGGAGGGAGGGCGAGCAGCGGCGCGCAAGCTGCAGCAGTGGAGGTGAGTTAGGGCGGCCGGGGCACATTTTTAGGGGCGGCATGGCCCGCGCCAGAATGCCGCCCCTAAAAATGTGCCGCCCCAAGCACCAGCTTGTTTTGCTGGTGCCTAGAGCCGGCCCTGCAAACAGTTGTTTGCAAGCTCTCTGGTGTTACCCCCCCCCCCAGAGGTTTCCCCACTCTAGACAGGAGTCCCCTCACTGTACTGACTGAAGAATGGTGTTTGTTTAGCAGCCACAACTGCAGATAGTTCGGCAGAACTGGGTTCATAACATATTGTGGACTGTCTTTGTGCCCAGAGACCAAACTACATTCATCCCAGTGCAGAAACTAGTCAACGGATTTTAAAACATTGAATTAATACAGTCCCCATGAAGCCAGTCACACTGCATCATCAACTGGTTCTGCTCCAGGTTTGGTCCATGTTGAAGCATGTGTTCTGAGCCCAGCTGATTGGGGTCAGAATCAAACAGCAAGTTAGTGGGAGAGCTGGAACACACTCCAATTTTTGTAATATGTAGTCCAGGGCTCTGTCATTTGGAGGCCAATCTCTTTACTGCACCCACATTCTCAGAGTCGCAGACATAAACCTTCTTGTTCCTTGGCACCCAGCTGCATTACAAAATCACCTTAAAACTCTCGATGCAAATTTGCGCTAGCTGCCAGTCATGTCATGCCCTTGACACCATACATTCCGCTAATGCAGGCTAACAAAACTTAGGATTGAATAAGGACTGGGAATGGCTGAGCCATTACAAACATTGAATCTATCTCCCCTTGTAAGTATTCTCACACTTCTTATCAAACTGTCTGTACTGGGCTATCTTGATTATCACTTCAAAAGTTTTTTTTTCTCTTACTTAATTGGCCTCTCAAAGTTGGTGAGACAACTCCAACCTGTTCATGCTCTCTGTATGTGTGTGTGTGTGTGTGTATATATATATATATATGTTCCATTCTATATACATCTGAAGAAGTGGGCTGTAGCCCACGAAAGCTTATGCTCTAATAAATTTGTTAGTCTCTAAGGTGCCACAAGTACTCCTGTTCTTTTTGCGGATACGGACTAACACGGCTGCTACTCTGAAAACGGTTGTGAAAATTTAACAGCCTAGATACCAAAGCTACTCATCTGTCCTTGACAATATAAATGATATTGTACCTACCCATCAAAAAGATTCATTCTCTGTGCAGCGAGTGGGTGAGGAGAATTTTGCAATGCGGTAAATACATCGGTCAGATTGTTTACCTAACACAGCGGTAAACTCCATTACGTAACAGCAACAGCAACATACAGGTTCTGCTCCCAGGGAATTTAATAGCAAAATTCCCTATGGGCCAGTACTGCACAAAGCATTTTGTGATCCTTGAACATAAGGCTCATTTATCTGTGACTACAAGGAGTGCACTCCAGACAGAGCCTTTCTCAGAGACCGTTCACTGCACTGGTCATGATTAAATTATACTCATTATTATTTCCAGCCCACCTCAGCTCTCCAAAGCTTGATTCTCTAGGCTATGCTGTACTTCTTTCAAATCAGAAAGAGAGGGTGCGGGCAGTCGAGGGGATGCAATACAATAATCTCTTGATTTGAGCATATCTGCCTTTTGGACCCACAAAACCATGAACTCCAAGTTGCTGAACCCTTTCTACGCTCTACTCTAGCATCCTATCACATGCTTTTTCATTTGGGCCAGCTGTTCTTACAGCTAGCAAAAGCGAGCGAGCGCCCTCAGACTTGGGCTATGTCTACACTACAGACCATACAGTGGCACAGCTGTACTGCTGCAGCTGCGCCACTGTAAGGTCTCCTGTGGAGCCGCTCTATGCCGACGGGAGAGAGCTCTCCTGCTGGCATAATTAAACCACCCCCAACGAGCGGCGATAGCTATGTCGGCAGGAGAGCGACCCCTCCCTCCCCCGACATAGCGCTGTCCACGCCGGCGCTTTTGTCAGTGAAACTTACGGCAGTTGGGTGGGTTGTTATATCTTGAGATATTTAGAAATTGAGGGTGAGGTCATGACATACGAGTCGCTGCTTGTGGTTCGGGAGGAGCACTGGCCTAGCAGAAGGTCCTGGACACATTGCGTGGGCCTGGTTTTCCTCTTGCTTAGAGCAGTGTACATCAGGAGTAAGCTCGCTGAAGTCAAGAGGGTTACACTCTTGCAAAAGGCATGAAAGAGGAGAGCTCACTATGCCTGAATCAGGTGCAAAGACACCAGGAGCACAGGACTAGTGACACTCCTTTCTCAGCCAGCCTAGCTCCAAGAACCAGTGAGGAGGGACTGTGTCTCCCACAAAAAAGTTAGAACTGAAACTCGTGCAGAAACTCCGGGGAGAGGTGACCTTTGGTGCATTGTCTCCCTCACTACCCCCTTCTGCTCTGATGCAGGGATAACTACAGTCTTCCCCACCCCTGGCCCATTGTCCTCAATCAGCTAATGAGTAAGGATGTGGTTTTTAGGGTGGTGCAGATATAAGCAAAGGCCAATGACCTAGCCTTGTAAAAAATGTTAGAGACATAACAAGGCAGCTTTTTTGCAAACAGTAAGACAGACAGGCATGGCAGAGCCTTGTTCATGCCCTAAGTGAGCTCAAGCAGAATGGGAAGGATTCAAATTCAGACCTGGATCCCAAGCATGCAGATTGCCAAGATCCCTCAAACCACATGAGGAAAATGCCAGGACAGGGTACTCAGCACCTCCCAGGATCAGACCCCTTGGCAAATTTCCCTTCCTGCTGCACACATTTGATAAGGGATCCAGCCCTTCCCGTGGAACAACATTACAATTCAATAGAGGTGACATTTTGATGGAACTGGTAAAATTCTTTAATTTTTCCCCAAACAGGCAAAACAGCAATTTTGAAAATAAATAATAATAATACTTATTTGTGATTAAAGTAGGAGCCCGATCCAAAGTCTATTGATGTCAATGGAGAGACTCTGGTAGATTTTAATAGACTATGGATCAGGCCCTAAGATAAGTCATTTGGATTCTGGGAAATTGTCACCACCCTCTCAAGGCATATTTATTATAGTCTGAATAGCTCAGCCCCCATGGATATCACCTAGTGCCAACTGGGCAGTACTTCAACATTCTTGGAGTTATTTTCCTACATGTGCTGCAGTCAAGCTTCTTCCTTGTACAAGAAGCATTTATAAGAAATGGAAACAGTTTAAAGCTACCTTGCGGCAATTCACCATCTGGACGATTGGAGGGAAATGATGACCCTTTGTTCTTTGTCTCATATAGAAGTCTGTGGACAAATTTTGCACTGATTTAACCCCACGCAGCTGTGTTAGCACCATGGGTGGGAAACGTACATTGCTGTGGGTGACATTGGATCCTAAATCTGGGAACAATTATTGGATGCTCAGTATTAGGGAATGGTGGGAGCTGTTCCATAGCTGAGATTGAAGGTAGCTTCCCATTTTTATATTCCCAGCCTAACTCCTCTAAATTGGGGGCAGGATGAAGGGAGGGAGAGAAGGAGAAATGCAGGAGAGCAGGAGGTTGGAGGGTGAAGAGATAATAGAAGAAGGGGACAAAGAACTCCCAAGTGGGGTAAGAACTGGGGGTGGGCACCATGTTCCCTGGACTCAGGATGGAGGGCTCTTGGGGAAGCAAGAAGAGGGGTGCACAGGGCGGGTGTAGGAGACTTGTTGAGCATGGAGAGAGTTAAAGGTGGTTCAAGGCACACCAGTGATGTGGGGGCACAGGCAGACGGAGGGCATGAAAAAGGTGCAGGGGAAAAAAGATATATGTTAAAGGGACTCGGGAACTGCAAAGGACCTGTGAGGAGCATGGAGAGGGGTGACAGGTGGGTGGACTGGGGAAGACAGACAGGTGCTTAGAAGGAGGGTGCGGGGAATGGAAAGCGGGGTGTTGGGCATAGAAAGGGTCAGGTGATGTGTGTGTGGGGGGGAAGGAGATGAGATGCGTGATGATTTGGGGAAGCTGTGTATACTTTATGAATTCTGGTTGATATTAGGAAGTTCTTACCATGAAAACTACTTTGTCATCATGAATGCCCCTCTGTATCTGTAGGTTCCCCCATTGCTGAAAAGGCTGTGTCATGTCTTCTCCAGACCACGGACAATGGAGAATGGTCAACCTTATGACTGTGCTCTGACCATACAATAGTTACTAAAAAAAGTGCCTGAGTAGGGAAAAAAGTTTGACCAAGTGATCTGCAGTGGTGGGGCTTTGGAGAGTGGAAATTCTCCAGCAGGACAGAGATACATGACCAAAGCAGGAGGGAAGGCTCAGGGAGACATGCAGGAGAGGGCATGGGACAGACAGGCCAAGTCAGAGAAGAAGAGCTGGGAGGAGAAGGCGCGATGTTTCAGAACACAAACTATGCACTGGCAGAGAGGACTCTGGATGGTCCCAAAGGACTCTGACCTCAGCCCAACGAGTGCTTCAGAGTGGTGAGGAAGTTGAGGCAGGGAGAGCTGGGTAGGGTTTATTATTTGTGTACAGATCTATGTATTTCTCTTGTGATTAAGTAAAGAACAATAATACTGTAGATTCCTGTGCAAAGACAGGGGCAGTGCCTGTTCAGATTCTGGAGGCTTAAAACAATCAGGATCCAGCTGCTAGGTCCCCTCACAGCAGTCTGGTGAGTGGCATGGAAGTTTTCCAAGTGGATAAAGCCTCTGTCCCTAACACTATCCTCTAACCCAGGGATCGGCAACCTTTGGCACGTGGCTTGCCAGGGTAAGCACCCTGGCGGGCCGGCCCGGTTTGTTTACCTGCCGTGTCCGCAGGTTTGGCCGATCGTAGCTCGCACTGGCCACGGTTCGCCGCTCCAGGCCAATGGGGGCTGCGGGAAGCTGCAGCCAGCACATCCCTCAGCCCGCACTGCTTCCCGCAGCCCCCATTGGCCTGGAGCAGCGAACTGCGGCCAGTGGGAGCCGCGATCGGCCAATGGGGGCTGCGGGAAGCAGTGCGGGCTGAGGGATGTGCTGGCTGCAGCTTCCCGCAGCCCCCATTGGCCTGGAGCGGCGAACCGTGGCCAGTGCGAGCTACGATCGGCCAAACCTGCGGACACGGCAGGTAAACAAACCGGCCCGGCCCACCAGGGGGCTTACCCTGGCAGGCCATGTTCCAAAGGTTGCCAATCCCCGCTCTAACCCCATGTCCCACCCCACTGTATCTTATTATCCCCACCAAAATCACGCACTCAGGCCCCTTCTATGGGCTTGCTCCAGTTTGCAGGAGGGAAGCCCTGAACTGGCAGGCCTCATTCAACTGATCAGAGCAGGTGTCTCCTCTGCAGAACTTCTATGCCAACAAGATTCCAACTGTTGGTGCCATTAAAGAAAGAGGGAAGTCACAAGCAAAAAACGTCATCATATAGGGTTGAAATTAACAACGTGTTTCAGCGATGACAACTGAGATGCTGCCCGCCAAAAGAATCCTTTCCTTATCAAAAAATCAACACCTTCATTAAAAATAATATTAGAATACCGGGCTGTGCACTGATAAGGGATCCTGTTAGCTTGACAGAATCACGTAATCCTCCATTACTCATGATCATACCACCTGACTCATGCTCCCCTTCAGCCTTAGCTTTACTTCCTTGTTTTGTTCTGTCATTGAGATATGCTAGAGACAAGGTAGATTCATAGATTCTATGGTCAGAAGGGACCAATGTGATCATCTGGTCTGACCTCCTGTATAACACAGGCCATAGAACTTCCCCCAAAATAATTCCTAGAATATATTTTTTAGAAAAACACCCAATCTTGATTTTAAAATTAGAAGCGATGGAGAATCCATCACAACCCTTGGTAAATTGTTCCAATGGTTACTTACCCTTACTATCAAAAATGTACACCTTATTTCCAGTCTGAATATGTCCATCTTCAACTTCCAGCCTTGGATCATGTTATACCTGTCACTGCTAGACTGAGGAGCTCATTATTAAATATTTGTTCCCTATGTAGATACATATAGACTGTATGAGGCAATATCTTTTATTGGACCAACGTCTGTTGGTGGCCGGGACAAGCTCTCCAGCTTTGCAGAGCTCTTTCTCGGGTCTGGAGAAGGTAACCAGAGTGTCTGAATGAAATATAAGATGGGCCAGATTGTTAAGCAGAAGAGGTTCACGTGGGCTGTAAAACAGTGGTTCTCAAAGCCGGTCCACCGCTTGTTCAGGGAAAGCCCCTGGTGGGCCGAGCCGGTTTGTTTACCTGCCGCGTCCACAGGTTTGGCCGATCACAGCTCCCACTGGCCGCAGTTCACTGCTCCAGGCCAGTGGGGGCTACGGGAAGCGGCGCAGGCCGAGGGATGTGCTGGGCACCCTTCCTGCAGCCTCTATTGGCCTCGAGCGGCAAACCGCGCCCAGTGGGAGCCGCGATCGACCAAACCTGCAGACGTGGCAGGTAAACAAACCGGCTCAGCCCGCCAGGGGCTTTCCCTGAACAAGCAGCGGACCAGCTGAAACCACTGCTGTAGAAGACCACTTACAATGAAGTGGGCAGTTAAGGATTAGCAGCCAGTAGGGTGTGTTACAAGTTGTTGTAGTGAGCCATAAAACCAGTGTCTCTGTTAAATCTAATGTCTAGCAGAGTTAGGAATTTAAATTCCCAGGCTCATCTTTTGAAGGTGGTGTGCAGGCATCCTTTGCGGATGAGAACTGAAGTATGCTGTTGATTATTTACTCAAGAGGATGGCCCCGTGGTTAAGGCAATAGCCTGCAACTTAGAAGAGCTGAGGTCAATTCCCTTCTCTGCTACAGACTGCTTGTGTGACGTTGGGTGAGTCATTTAGGGCTAGACTTTTAAAGGTATTTTGCACCTGCTTTTAAAAAATTGTCCTTTAGTCTCTCTGGGCCTCAATTCTGCATCTCTAAAGTGAGGATAATAGGTCTACCCTACCTCACAGTGGTGCGTGCAGATAAATACATTAAAGATTATGAGGTGCCCAGATACTACAGTAATGGGGCCATACAGGTACCTAAGATAATTCAATGTCAAATAAAGTAGGACAAAGGAATGTAGTTCCTAGGTACATTAAGGAATGTGTGAATTCATAGTTCTCAGTATACACAATATGTGCTACTCCACTACGTTGAGCAGAGTACTTTTTATGACTGATCCATCTGTTTCTCGAAGTGTGTTGATTACACAGTGTTTGCTGGTTTGTGTAAATATAGTGTGTCCACATTTGTAATTTTTACTGTGTTAACTATATTGTTCAGTAATTACCCTAAGCAGTTTTGTTTGTTTGTTTTTTGTACTGAGTAGGGTTGTTAGTGTTTTAGTATTGTCGGAGAATAACAGAGTTCTCACTTTTTGTGCTTCCACAGTATATAAATGGGAACAGGATATAGGATTTTAGTTGTCGCTGAGTCTAATTAGAACATAACATACAAAGGTTTTTTTATCTGATTTTTTATTTCTTGGTCCCACGCAAGAAGCAAACAAATGAAACAAAACAAGCACCACCCTGATTTGGGTAAAATCCTTTACAGGTCACTCTGAGTGGGATCCTGCAGCAGAATGTGGATCTATGGGCCAAATCCTGCTCTCACTTAAATTGCATTGCACTGAGTGGAGTTACTGCTGATTTAACTCTTTATAAGCAAGAGCAGAGTTGGGATCAAGGTGTTACTCTCCCTTTGTGCATTCCTACTCTGCATTTATTTTGATTCCCAGTGTAAATGCCTACTCACAGCTCTAGGTGATTTTATAGATTTTAAATACATAGCAAAGAAGCTTACATTATGCACCCCACATCCCACACAGCACAGCTGCTCAAAACACAGTAACATTAATACTGAAGAATACTGGTCCACCAGACCTGAAAGGCCCAGAATAGCCATTCTTAAATTGACCTGCAAAAAGGAGGGGGGGGGAAACCAATTTGTGCCCTTTTCCCCCAATCTTTATTATGTATAAAGAAGCTTGTAATGTTTTCCTATATGAATTTTGCATTAAATCATCAGATCATAGCTACTGCCCCCCCTCCTCGAAAGACTATTGGATGACTGGACATACATAGGATGACATAAAACCCACTATGCAAATGAACCCTAATTAGTTCAGCTAATAAGTGATTTATATTTACCCGGTTTACAGGTCTTGTTTTGCATGCCTGCTTTTGTTAGCACCTGTTAAATTCAAATGCCTAAGAAACAACTGGGAGAAAAGATGTTTTCATTCAAAGTTCAGCAGCTTCAGCCCCTCTATTCAGAGATGAGGAGAAAAACGATACAATCGTAAGAATTTTAAAAAATAGTTTTTGGAAGCAATATAAGCATTCATGCTTCAAGGCAAAAAACAAACCTCTAATGCAGTAGTTCTCAACCTGTGGTCTGTGAACCACTGGGAGTCTGCAGACTAAGCCCTGGTCTACACTGGGGCAGGGGAGAATCGATCTAAGTTACGCAACTTCAGCTACGTGAATAACGTAGCTGATGTCGACGTACTTAGATCGACTTACCGTGGTGTCGACTGCTGCCACTCCTCCATTAACTCTGCCTGCGCCTCTCGTCGCGCTGGAGTACAGGAGTCGACGGGAGAGGGCTCAGGGGTCGATTTATCGTGTCTAGACTAGACGCAATAAATCGATCCCCGCTGGATCGATCGCTGCCCGCCGATCCGGCGGGTAGTGTAGACATACCCTGATTCTAAATTTTCCAAAGGGGTCTGCATTTCCATTCAAAATTTTTTAGGGGTCTGCAAATGAGAAAAAGATTGAGAACCACTGCTCTAATGCAACCTTTAGGAAGAAATTTTCCCTGTGGGCAGATTATTGCATAACTACCGCCTGTAGGTTTCTTGTAACCTCCTCTGAAGCAGATGGTACTGGCCACTATCAGTGGTGATAGGATACTGTCCTAATCTAGAATGTCAGTTCCTATATACCTAAAACTCATGATCTCTCTCTCTCTCTCTCTCTCTCAAGACCTCCAACACCTCCAACAAAGCCAGAGAAGGTCATACTCCACATTCTGGAACTTCTAAAGTTTACAAGCGAGCAGAAAACAGGGCTTTAGAATAAAACAAACAAATCTTTCAGGCCAGCTTTACATAACACAAGTCAGTGAAAAAAGGTAACTAAACTTCCTCCTCCTTTGCAGGTCACCTTTAGAATTGAATGTTACAGCATTTCAGATCCATTGTAGCTCATTGTTTGGAAGTGGAAAATGTGTTTGTTGCCCCTGATTGGGGAAGAATTGCACATAACCTCTCATTTTTGCTGCCTTGTCTCCATAATGACCTGCTTATTTGTCTCATCTACCGGTTAGGCCTGGTCTTTTTAGAATGTAAGCTCGTTGGAGCAGGGACTGTCATTTTCTGTGTGTTTGTACAGCACTTTGCACAACAGGTCTGATGAAGGTTCTACCATAGCATAAATGTTAAACAATATATACTAATAAAATTATAGGCTAAAAATTAAGAAAATTTGAGAGATTTTTGCTTCTTTCTTTAGACTCTAAGCTTTACTTTTTTAAAGAGCGTGTTTGTGTTTTTCATCATGAAAAACAGCAGGCAGATGCTGTTAACCTAGATTTGCAAAAAAAAACCCAAACCTACCTTCCTCTTAGATGTGAACTTCATACCTTACTTGAGGACCATTCAAATGCTAGCATGAAATGACTAATGACATTTCAAAATTACCTCACTCTTTGCTAGACTCAAGTCACCAGTAAAAACAGCAGTACCCAGTTCTGCTCTCAGGGCCCAATCCAATTCTCTCAAAATAATTGGGAGTCTTTCTGTTGACTTCAGTGGTGTGGATCAAGCCCTCGCCTACCCCTGTGCCTGCCCAGAGGCATACAGGAGGACAAAAAATGGTTACCCTTCTTTCTTTAGGATAGTTATTTCAAAGCAACACATCCCTGATACACTGCCGAAGCTGGAGAGACCGGGGGATGCTTTCTTTCCCAGTGTTTGCAAAGTGTCCTTGTTTCCCAGTCCCCTCTCCTCCATAATGATCGCTTTGGAGGGCAGATACATAGGATAAATTTTAAAATTGCTGCTACAAGCAATTGTACGTACCACCTGGCAGAGGGATGCTGTGGAAGTAAAAAGTGTCTTGGGACTCACTGGAGAACTAAGTAATGTTCTATAACCGTATGGGAGTGAGAGACTGAGACCAGATCTCAACTAAGAGTTTTATGAACAGAGACACCAAAGTAAGACCCCATCTATGCTACAACTATAATCAAATTAAAGGACCCAATTAAGATTGTCCAGGTTTTTAACCTGGCCACAGGGCATGGTCAAGTTTTGTCTACACTACCACTTTTCACCACAGTGAAACCAGATGGGGACTATGTTATCAGCAGCTCCCCTGACTTAATTATTTTTATAGTGTACACAGAGACTTGTTTGGTGCCTGCATTCACAGAGGCCCCTACCTGCTTCTTTTAGACCCAAATGTGCATTCCCCGAACATTCAACCCTGCTAGATTTTGAGTCCTCAGTTAGTGCAGGATCAGACCCTTACTAAGATGGACTGATGTACCTGCTTGTCATTTTAAAGACACACCAGTAACTTCACATTACTTTGACTCAAGAAACTGAGCAAACAGGCTCTTAACTATCACTACATGCTGCAAAAGTTTAAAAAGAAAAAAGGAAATCAGGAACATTCCCCACACATTCCTTTTTCCTGCTATTTTCCTCTGGCTTGATTTCCGGGTCATCATAGCTGCTTTTTATTCCAGCTGCTGCTACATACTTTCTTATGTAACTCTAATATCGACTAAATATATTCATGGTTGCAAGGTCCACCTTAGGACTCATGAACTGTGTTATCGGTGAGTCTTTCTTTCTAGTTTGTACTAAACTGATCCCCTAGAACAGTGTTAAGGAGCAATCTTTTCAATTCGATGTTAAAACAGCATCAATCCTTGCCAGTTGGTTATGATCCCACAACTCTTTTTTTGTAAGAGTTCGGAATGTTAACCCTGAAGTCCTGGCCAAATAGGGTTTTTTGCCATTTCATCTGCATGCAGTATTGTCATTCATTTCCTGTTCTAAATTGTTAGTGTTGTTATGTGCTTTCAGACAAGCTGCTGCTCTCCACTGCCATATTTCAGGGGTGGATTCAACAAGCTTTGTGTGTAGCATCCTAGTCGGTCTGTTAAGCACTTTAGGAGCCGTTAGAATGAAAGGTAATTATCAGCATGCAAGATTTTATGCAGAGGGAGCTGGTCTAGTGGTCTGAGCATGGGACTAGGAGCCAAGTTCTCTTGATTTGCAGCTGTGCCTCTCTGACCTTGCACAAGTCATCTAACTTTTTATGCCTTGATTTCTCTCTCTGTAAGATGGACATAATACCTGCCACACACAGAGGTTATGAGGCTTAGTTCATTAGTGTTCATGTAGTGCTTGGAGATCCTCAGATGGAAGGCACCCAGAGCACCGAGTATCACTAGTAATGCCAACACACCTTGCACTGCATAAAGGTGCGCAAGAGACAAGATCCCTGCCCCAAAGACCATGCAAAAGGGGCCCAGAACTGACAGCCGGACACAGCACCCAGATCCATAGTTGGATTCAAGCCCCTCAGAAGTACAGGGATAGATCTGACCAGTTGGAGAAACTGGGACAGTGGGACCCAGAACATGTCTGCCCCCCAGGGATGGGACCCAGCTGCAATGGGACAGGACCCAGGGGTCACCTGCTCCTGTGACACTGGTGGGTGCCCGGTGGGTGAGGAGGCAGTTTCAGAGGGCTCCCAAGGAGCCTCTCACTTCTCCTCCTCGCCCCATCCCTCCGCTCCCACACCCAGGGAGCAGCAGGGAGACGGGCGGGGGAGGGGGAGCCGTACTTCCCCTTCAGCCGCTAGTGCTACAACAGCCTGATTTCCCCGAAATGATGCTCGCCAGCCAGCCAATGAGCGAGGGCGGAGCATAGCCCGGCCTCTGGGCGAATGCTGATTGGTCGGCACGAGACGTTCATCTAGGCAAGTGGGGAATCCCGACTAGTGTAAGGATATACCGAGACCACCTCGCTTCGCAGCCTGCAGAAGTCGCGGCTCGTTCACCGGAGGCGGATCTGCCGGCTCACTGGGCACCTTTGCAAGGCAGTGCACTGGGGACCGGAGAACAAGGTGGGTCACGCCTGGTGCAGTAGCAGCCGCCGAGTCAGAGGTCTGCTTCCGCCTCCTGCCAGGAGCACTCGGTGCAGGACAGCTTCGGAACTGGAGTTGCAGGACTTTGCAGGACTCTTAGCAAACAGCGCTCGGTCCTGTAACCAGAGTGGCCAACAAGGAAATAATAGGAAAGCAGCTTGTGTACGGAGGCTTGGCAAGACAAGGGATGCAATGAGTATTTAGTCGTGTGAGCCAGGGGACAGAGAGCAAAGACCAGTCGCAGGAAGTGTGCACGGCAAGTAGGATGCAATAAATGGCCTTAGCCCTGCAAATCAACTTCTGAACTGGTAAACGAGGAGTTTAGTGAATTTGCAGACACTTAAGCTGCTGTGCACGTTAGAGGTTCAGTCACATTCTGGTGACAGAATTTATCTTGTTAGGGAGGAAAGGGTGTGTTGTTGTTTTAACTTGTATATACAATTATGTGTAATGCAAAGACACAGGAAGGAGCACCTCTAATTCTGTGCTTGGGCATCAGATTGCTTTCTGAGGTGATGGTGGGGGAAGAGAGTAAGACAAATACGAGCAACTGTGTGACAACAAAGGGTGCTGTTGCTGCTCGCTGATACACAGGAAGTAAAGGCTGAAAATAAAGTCATGCTTTTGGCTTCAACACCGGAGAGCAGCGTTCATAGGCAACAGAGAGAATTAAAGCATTTGAATGCAGATGAGGTTGGGAAAAGCTGAAAATAGTCAAGGTTTATGGGGAAAGGTCGGTGGGAGCAACAAATAAAGAGTCAAATCTTCAGGCATTTGCAGAACTGACCACAGAAGAGGTGATTCCTGTATTTTATGATTTTGTGAATTTGAGGATTATTTGTTCAGATGAGCCATGTTGCAAATTAACATTTAAGTATGTGAAATTCAGGTGTATACTTACTAGCTAGAGAAATATAAGATCACGGGATGTATTTTGAAAAGTATTTTGTACTTTGGAAATATATATTGTATAAATATCCATATAAATACAACTTTAAACAAAAAAAAATCACAACAAAAATTTTGGAGCTAGCACAGTTGATGGCCTCGTTTTAGTCTCACAAAAGCAATAGTGAGTAAAATGAATTCTCACAAACTGTGCAAAATTAATGGCAAAACTCTAACTTTACACCTAACAGTGCAAGGAAATGCTGAACGCATGCGTGCTTAAGTCACCCACCTGAATCTGAGTAACAGAAGGGTCTTGGAGAAAAGTATAACATTCTGTATTAGAATTTGCCCAACAGGGTGAAGTAGTGAGAGTGGAAGTCAGAAACCTTAGTGTATTGGCTGCTTAGGAATCAAAATTGTTGCAGAACATTTCTTCATGTTAGCATAATCTATTGTGTCAATACATCCCTGAGGAACAGTAAGCATACAGTCACAGGACCCAGGCCTTTCTGTGTATGTGTGCACAGGGCCTGATTGTGATGCTATTATCAGACACCCTACCTCATAAATATAATTTGCTGTTCAGGATTGCTTGCCAGTGTTTAGTAATGTTATTCTCAGTCACAAACATTGCATTCCTGTTTCAGTTTATATACTTGTCATTAAGTATGAAGGAGCTACATAAAGCTGAAAATAATGTCAATTGAGGCTTTTTTAGTCAAAGTCAAGAACCACTACTAGCTTGAAATTGTCTAATTAACTGTGTTTTACAATAGGACTCCAAGCATCATTCCTTGAGTTCAGTTTTGCAGCCCTTCTTTAAGCCTATCCTAGCACCAAAGCTAAATGCTAATGTCCACATGGAGGCCATACAGGCAGGAATGTGTTACAGGAAAAGAGAAGGAGCCCAGTAGAAAAGCTTCATGTTAACTTGGAGAAAGTAATTGATCTCCTCTCCCATTATAAAGGGGGGTTGGGTTATGTAAGCCTAACCTTACTGCCAGCCCACTGAAGCTGTCCAGGAAGGTCTTTTATTTGTAAAACGCTGAATTCTGTTATTTTGGAAATGCTGATATTTCCATATAAAAACCAAGGCAAGAAATATATTTATGCCAGTAGGTCTTAGTGCAAGGAAAACTTTGTAGCAGAGTGCAACATTTATAGACTAATCTACTGCACTGTTGTTTTTTTTTAAAAAGGTAAACATTAATGAGAGGAGAAACTTGGCACTGAAATAAGTGGCAACGAAAAGACAAGTAACAAAGACACTCCCTCAGAAAGAATTTTTTTGCTAGTCTATAATTCCTCTGGAGCCTAACACTCACGCTTCACACACACACGCCCCCTCAGTCACTTACAAAGATTTTAAGAATTTTTTTAAATTTAGTGTTCATGGGCCGCACGGGCGTGATAGCCCTGGAGACTGACGTCCATCCTTTGGTATGGCACAGGACAAGTTCAACACAGGACTTAGCAGTTCACACTGCCCTGCCAGTGTGCCTTGGCCACAACCCGGAGTGACTAATATTGTGGGTGCAAAGAGAGAGTTCAGAGTCCATGAACCTTTGACTTCTTGGCTTCTGCACCAAGCCTGGGATGCAGAGTACCAGAGGTGTTGGTGGCTCATGAGATGTGGCAATTTTGCTCACTGGTTAAAGGTCTGAGACTAAACTCTTTTCATGTAAGCCACCAAACTGCACCTGACAGTAATACGTCTCTCTCACTACAGGGCTGAGTTCTGAATGGTATCGTGGGGGGGAAGAGCTCTGCATCCCAGTACCAACCTCCAGAGCCATCCAGTTTCCCAAATTCTATAATTTGACTTCTCTATTTGAGGGATAATGTAGCCAGATTAGAACAAAAATTGCCATTCAGAAACTGCCAAGATGTTGGAAGAGAAATGGTTTATTGATTCTGGACCAAGTTTGGGTTTTGTTGAAAGCATACTGCCCATGAGTAGTAGTGTTAAGAGTAAGCAGCGAGGGATGTCATTACAAAATGACCAGCATATTTACTCTTTTGCTTACCTATATTTATTCTTTTCCTTTCACAGACAACATGCCAGTAACAAGAATGCGCATGAGGCCTTGGCTGGAGTTGCAGATTAATTCCAATCAAATACCAGGATTGGTGTGGATCAACAAGGTGGGTTTCTTTGTCATTACTTTTGTATCTTCAATCATCCTCATCCTTGTATTCTTAGCTGATGTTATATAAAAATCAAGGTCACATCAATAGATTAAAAGAAAAATGGAAAGAGTTTATACACACTACATAAAACAGCATTTTTTGTTTTCAGAAAACAGTAGCTGTAATTGATCATGATAAATGGAGTAGAACTGACTTTTATTGGGGAAGTACTAGGAAGGAAAAAAAAAATGAGAGCAGTCAGACCATAACATTGGGAGCCAAGACCATCTGAGGTCTGTCTCTAACTTGGGTCAAGTCATTTATCTCAGTTAAGGAATCAGTGTTATAGTTTCAACCACTGAATGGGACGTTAGGCCAAATCTTGAGAGATACTGAGCATCTGAACCATTGACTTCAATACTGTATTCCCATCACTTCACTGAGAATTACAACCATACGAAACTCACCCACAATAAGATTATTTAGGTTTATCGTAATTGATTCCGGATTTTTTGCTCATTGAATATTTTAAACTGTAAAGTGTCTTGAAGTGCGTATGAAAGGAGCTATCTGAGCTAAATTAATGTTGCACTGTAAGAAATAGGTTTCTTATGATGTACATAGGTCCTTACTGTTAATTTTTAAAAAGATTCTGTGCAGAGAAAGACACCTAAGAATTTTATGATAAACATAAGGATCAGAGACAAACCAACAGACCAAGGTAGTTCTGAGATGAGGCTGGCAGTGTCCCTCATATCTATTATATCTTGTTATACAGCTCTCTGAAACTCAGAACCCCTGGGGAACGTTAGATGGGATGTAGAACATAGATGGTACTAAGTGAATGCTACATTAGGAATCTGGTGGCAGCCTTAATGCAGAGTTCCCTTGGTGTGGCTGAGTTATCTTGGATTAAGTCCATATTTAGTCACGAATGGATGTATGTTATATTCCCTGTATTCAAAACTGCATTATTTAACTACAGGATAAGATGATGTTCCAGATCCCATGGAAACATGCAGCTAAACATGGCTGGGATATAGATAAAGATGCCTGCCTTTTCCGAAGCTGGGCCATTCATACTGGTACGTGCTGGTTTTAAAATTCTGTCTATCACATAAACAGGTAGAGCCTAATTCTGCCCTAGTCTACATCCCATGTGACTATATTGACTGCCTTATATGACTGAAGAATGGAACACAAATTAGTTCTTTTGGGAACAATGTCTGCAGAATCTCTGAATACTTACGCACCATCCCTTATTTATAGGGAGATACAAGGTAGGCGAGAAAGAGCCGGACCCCAAAACTTGGAAGGCAAATTTCCGCTGTGCCATGAATTCACTGCCTGATATTGAGGAAGTGAAGGACAAAAGTATCAACAAAGGCTGCAGCGCAGTCCGGGTTTACAGGATGCTACCACCCTTAACAAAGCTTCAGAAAAAAGGTAGGTGTATTACGGCCAATCCTCAACATAATTTGCCTTAAGGGGACCATTAGTGCAGTTAATAGTCTGTTTTCGTTTCCTGTTCTGCTTGTGAATAGGTAGAGTATAAATTCCTTGATAGAAGTAGAGTATTGCTGTGAATAGGCAGTATTATTACTATTACTAAATATTACTTCGGATGTATAGCTCCTTTCATCCCAAGATCTCATAGCAATTTTTTGAAAATTAATTCATTCTCACAATACCCCTAACGGGATCACTTCATCAGGCACAGAAGTGCGCTCCCCTCAAGGGTGGGAAGAATACAGCAGTCACTGCTGTCACTGAAATCAATGGCAAAACTCCCAGAGTATGATCATGCCCTTGCAGCGCAAAGCATCACTACACAGAGCAATTGCGGTCATGTAAGATTGGAGCCATCAGAAGTGGCTGCAGGCTTTTTCTCACTGTCACCTTGTTTTTGCTTTCACAGAAAGGAAGTCAAAGTCATCTAGAGAGTCAAAAAGCAGGAGTAAGAGAAAGGTATGTATTAACTCTAGCAGCTAAAGGAATCAGAGGTTTGCTTTGAAGTTTTGACATATGGGAACAAATAGATCACATCTTGGTCTAATAGATCTTTCATTCAATGCATGTGTCTTTATAGTCATATGAAGACCAGAGGATGGATGAGGCAGTAGAAGCACTGAACAGCAGCAGTCTACCAGATGACCACAGTGGTTATACAGTTCACAGCTATGCAGAACAGGAAGTGGAGCTTGAGAACGCCTCCATCACTCTAGGTGAGATTCAATTTTAGTTCTTCAAACTTAGCAGAATGTGCTGCACTTACCAAACCCCAGTATATGAGATCTCAGCATTATAAGCAGAGGAAACAGTGGCTTTTCCTGGGCATCTATGTAATGAGATATATGCAATGTGCTGTAGTGTGGACGGTGAGGGATTGGAGGCTATTCTGAATCAGAAAGCCTTTGCATTTCCTAAAAATTCTAACTCTTCCTTTCTGTGCATTCCACAGATCTCTCACCGTGTGATATGAACGCACTGACAGATTGGAGGACTCCAATGGAAATAGCAATGGCTGACAGCACAAATGACCTTTACCAGCTTCAAGTGTCACCTTTGGCTTCATCTTCGGAAGGTTGGTATTTTATTGGTTTAAACCTCAGGTCAGCCAGATGGAAATAATCCTACCACTGCTGGTTTCTGGGGGACCTGCAGCTGCATGGGGTGCCAGAAAAAACAATAGGCCCTTCAAGTACAAGTGGCAAGATCTAGCATGCGTTCCAGGGTTAATGGGATCTACTCATCTGTAGTCAAATTTATTACAAAAACAAAAGGCTTTCGTTTGTTAAAGTTGAGGGGCCTTATGTTGCAGCTCTTATGTGCAAAACGCCTGCTGAAGTCATTGGCAGTTTTGCATGCACAAGGACTGAAGGTTTGGATGAAAAATATTTTCATTAGCTGCCTGAACTGTGCTGGGATATTACATGTCTCAGACTCCTCACTTCCAGGTATAAAAGTGTCACCCTCAGGGGTAAGGAAGAGATCTCTGATCTTGATGCATTGTTGCACAGTGCTTTGTACTTGAGAGTTCCGGGGGGAAAGAGTTCTTCCCCCAACCTGCTGGGAGGGTGTAGAACAGATGCACAGCCAGCCTACAATTGTCACTGAAGTTCATGACCTCTAACAGTAACTGGGTTTATAAGAGGACAGGGGAAGCTTGAGAGTGATGGAAGCATCTAGTTGTGGATCAACTGTCCACTCCTCTGATATGATTTACCCCCCAAAACCATGTCATGTCACTGGAGGAGGAGGGGTACACAAGGGGCTCAGAGTTTCCTAGCGTGGTGACCTCTATAGCCTGCAGAAATTCCTAGGGCTTCCTGTTACTCATAGAGGTGGCAGAAGTGACCCTGAATCTGCTGGCGTATAAGATGTTTTAGTGCTATTATGTCGCTAGAAAACGTGAAGTAATCTCTGGTGATAACGGAGTGGAAAAGCAGGGAAGCTGATCTGTGATTTTTGCCAATGAGGACACCGAGTTAACGGAAACATGTTTTTTTCTTTTCCCTATGTCTTTATAAAACCTAACAGTAACAGATGATGATGCAGAAGAAATGAAAGAGCAACTTTACAAGGTAAAAAGATGATGTCTTCTTTTCAGAATAATATTGAATAAGTTGCTATTTGTATCAAGGGAGGAGGAGAAAACAAAGCATATAAACAGAGTTAGGTGCACTGAGAACTTGTAAATAAAAATCCTATGTACAGCTAGGATATGGAGAACACACACAGGTGGAAATACTTAATATTCTTCTGTCACTTTGAGAGCACATGTACCATTTTAGAGACAAACACTGAAAAGCTGAGTGATGGATCAGAGACTGAGAAGACATTTACACTCTAGAAGGAATCTCTTCTATACCCCCAACTAATGTGGTGCATTTAAATCGATTTAGCTATACGTCTAGGCACGTAACACATTTATAAGCACCTTCCTTCTTGGGGTGTTCTCTTGGCATGTGTTCTGCATTAGCTTGATCCTTACTTAAATTAATAGGAATTTTACATATATGAGCAAGGAGGGAAGTGAGTTTAGCATTTATGAAAGTGAGGGGCTATTAGCAGTAAGCATAGTGTGGATACGCTTTGTGCAAGCTTCCCTACAGGGGTCCTCAGTACTGAACTGCAGTACTTATGCTAGTCCAGTGAAAATTGACAATGCCAGCAAATTGTGAGGTGGTTTTATGATGTGTATTCATAGTTAGTTATCTACATCATGATGAAATCTGCCCTTAGATTTAACTGCAATGCCAGCTGGCATCATCAGCCCTATGTAGGAAATATTATTGTTGCTGATCTGTTTGTCCAATGAGGTTTGATTTGTTCTCTTGAACATTGTAAGGCCCACACATTTCAAACCTTCCCCTTTGTCTCTTACAGCTGTTTGAACAAGACTGGCATGCAACCAGTGTCGGTGGGAAAGGATATCTTACCAATGAGCCCGGCACACAAAACATCTGCAGCAACTTCAGCTACAAGGAGCAAGATTCTGAAATAGATACAACCTCAGGTACAACTCCCTTAATTTCTGAAGCAAAGTTACTTAGAATACAACCAGAGGCAGAGGGAGAAGCAGATTAAGCTCTTTATGCAAAATGGCTTTAAGTTGGGTGAAAAACCAAAAAGGATAGAGTAGTTCATGCATTACTGTGCTTTATTTTAGATTTCTGGCCAGCACATTCATTTCAAATTGAAGGAGTTTGTTGGGGATTTTTTTAAAAGACAATTTGTACTAGAAAATGTACCACAGATTTGTGTTTAAAAGTTATATTTATATGCAGCCTTGGCCTTATTAGTGGGAATTCAGCACCGAAATATGTGCTTAACTCAATTTCCATTTTAGCCTTACAGATTACTTTTAATCTGTGTCAGTTTCCAGAGTTAAAGTTACCTAGCTGTAGCATCAGTGAGAATGTTTAAAAAAAATGGAAGTTGTAATAAGGATTTCAGCAAATTTAAAGCATTTTTAAGATAAAAATCTTGCTGATATATTTAATTTTAGTCAGAGCTCATTTGAATAATATTTACATTTCACTATAGTATTATTAGTATACATTAACTATTTTGCTGTTGCTGCCACACATAGTACATTTCTTTTCATTTCTATTTTTTTTTAGGGGAAATAGAGTTCAGATTTTGTACTGATCTGAAAAGCAGTCTAGAATTCTCTTGGCTGGACACCGTTCGATCTACTGGTATACAAGCCATTCCATGTAGCTTGTAAACCTCTCTTGCTTCCTCAGACTGTGAACTGCTTTACTTCTCCTGTTCCTCATGGATGTGAACAGAGTGGGAGGCATTGTTTGTTACTGACTGTGTGAGAAGAAAGAACCTGTACTTTCCGTTTAGCTTCTGGGACTGAAGAGATTGAGCCATCAAAACTCCATTATTAAAAAACCTTCTTAGCAGAACTGTGTGCATTGAAGTTGGTTGACTAAGCCATTGTCCTATAAAACATAAAATTGCTTCTGATGTGAAGCTGTTCCTACATTAATGTGAAATGGGGTTCTGGCCTTTTTGTTGGGATACAAGTGACAGGTGCTGTGAGTCAGTAGAAGCTGGGCTAGGATCCCCATTTCTCTCTCATGTCTTTTATATTATAACTTAAAAGCACGGCTTTTGGAGGAGATCATCTACAGTTTCATTTACTCTCCTTTACTAATCCGGTGCTTAGGGCACACAGGGCCTATTCAGGTTAGTTCTGTTGATGCATACCTGGTGAAGTACTTCTGAGCTTGATGACAATCATTACAGATTTTTGGATTCAACAAAAATTGCACTAATTGACCCTCTTTCCTGTGATCATTCCAGCAAACATTTGACCGACAAATCAAATTCCTCATGTTTGTAAATATGTTTAGGCCAAGAAAATGTGACAATCAGCTACATGCTTTGCTTCTGCATATTACAGTTATTCAGAAGATCTGCTCATAGGACATTCTATTCTGTTGTCATTATGCATGACATATACCAATTTTCCATTTAATAATTATGAAAGAGTTACCACACTTTGGGACCCATACTTTTTTGCACTGATGGGCATAACACTTTATTTATACAGTGCCTTTTATGGCAGCCAACGTAATGCTCTTCACTGCAATAGAGAACATAGACTACCACATCCAGTATATACCCGATGAACTGTGTAGAGAAGATCTTTAGAGAACCAAAAGATATAAGCCTATGCAGAGCAGTACAAAGTACAAAAAGGAGGGAGGTCTTTTTGATTTATGCCTAAGTGTCCGGAAATACATCAAATCACTAATTGTAACTGAGCATTTTCCTGTACATAGTTGTGTATATAAAAAGTGTTGTACATTTGTTTTAATAAAAGTGTTTTATATATGAAATGTATTTGATTTATTTGAAAGCTAATGAGAAAGTGTATTCTGGGTTGTTTGGGCATTTCCTGAGAGTCAGATTGCTGGCAGAAATACTCATAGTGTCACCAGGTTTAAATATGGGGTCTATTGTGATCCTATTTGGTATCCAACAGAACACTCATTGACTTAAATGGGATTCCTTCCATCACTTTCAACAAGAGTCAACTCGGAGCCGCAGGCCTGGTCTACGTTGGAGACATTTTTAAAAATTCCCCATCATTGGAACCAGTGGCTTATCTTTATCAGGATTAGCAACATTGAGAAACCCTTTTTTAGGTGGGCCACTTGCTGTCACTGATGCTTTAAGTACTATGCCATTTAGACCTGCTCTGAGAAGCACTAGAGGGCATGGTACTTAAAAGCACCCATGGCCTGTCTGTGCTCTGGCTCCCAATATTGCTAATTCCAGTGGAGTCAAGCTGGTATCAGTGAAGATGAGACGTTTTTAGACGTGTCCTGACTGTAGATATAGCTGGACAGGCTAGACTACTTGAAGTAGAAAAGCAAATAGACATTTAGCTGCAAAAAAGAAGCGTAACTTTGTACTTGGTTTTGTTTTTCCACATGCTGGATTGCAGTAAGCGCTATGCTGCATTAGAAAACACTCCTTCTGGGGCGGGTGGAGAGAAGGGGCGGATGGGGCAGCACACATAGCCTGAGTTAGAGACTGAAATCCGATACTGCTTACAACATGGTGTGTGGTACTATTGCTTACAGCACGGGGGTGCAGCCAAGTTTGGGACAATGCAAATTTAAGCTCCAGCTGAGGAAGACGCTGGGTCAGATCAGTCTCTGGGGGCAGTGACATGTTTGAGGAATAACACCCTTAGCCTGAAGTGAGACAAGAGATTGGAGAAGTCAGAAGACAGTTGGCAAGGATGCACACACAGACACAGCCAGTAAATAATGCTTCTATCCCATGGCAACTGGCCTTGATATGCAGTGGGACTAAGGTCATGGAAAATGCTGAACAAATATCAGCACATTTAGAGAAATTACTCCCTTGCTAAGACTTGATGCTTCATTCCTTGCTTACTCAGGCAAGATCCTTATGGACTCAAATGGGAAGTTTGGCTTAAAAAAAAAAAAAATACTGCGGCATCAAGCCCTTAAAGAAACACCAGGATAGGAAGTTCGGGCTAAGAAAGACCAAGATCTAAACACTCAGGGCCTGATCCAAAGCCTACTGAGATCAATGGAAAGATTCCTATTGACTTCAGTGGAGTTTGGCTCAGGCCCTTATTGGGCATGAAACAGAATGTAAAGCAACATGGGGAAGTGTACCCCAATGGTCAAAAGTGGGTCATGTAACTCACCACTAAAGGGAAAATAGAGGAAAATAGAGAAATAAAAGTGAGGCCATAAAAATTAGGGGTTTACTGAAAACTAGCATATTTGTGCAAGATTGATGGCATCTGGAAGCACAGGGAATGAAGTGGTAGTGGAGGAAAGCACCTTTCCCCCAGCTAAGTATCAAAAATGTTGCAAAAGGCTTTCCCCATCATCCTGGCATTGCTTGTGGTGTAGCTGCAGGAGGGGATATTGCTGTTAACCCATTATGGCGATCAGCCTCTGTGCTTGCTGGTGCCCAGTAGTAAAGGTAAGAATTTGAATGGTGCCAAGATGGATGTTCAGTTAGGTGGAATCAGTTGATCCATGTGAAGGGTTTTGCTCAGATGCAGAGTACAAGTCTTTTAAGTACTGGGTTCATTTACCTGGTCTTACATGCCGTTGCTGCTCATAGCAGATAGCTTCTTACCTGCCTGATGTGAACTGTATCTACTAAATAGATATTGGTGACTAAGACGTGTTCTCCGACGTTCCCCACGAAAGGGGCTATTCCCACTTGCATGGTAATGAAGCACTCCCACAAAGTGCACTACGGAATCTTCATGGAAGCCGCCTAAGAGAACACGCTGGCTGCCCTCTGGCTTAGATCACAAGTAGGATTGGAAGTGAGGAAAACATTTTTGCTAAGTGTAGCGCAGCATCGATATAAACCTAGAGAGAGATTAGGCTTCAGCATGTAGCAGCGGAAGGAAATCAACTTCATTTAAAAACCTAAAAGCCTCATTACAATTTCTTATGTAGCAGGGAAAATGAACTAGATTAATGCAGATTTTCTTCAGCCCATAACAGTTTATTCAGTTGGGTAACTTCATCTACACATTAAAGGAGAGAAAGTTTCTACAGGTTACACTATGATATAGAAGGATGGGCACTTGGGAAAATTTTTTGGAGCTTACAGGCTGGAGACATAGATTTGGGGACAAAGTGGGCAAGGCTGAAAGGGGGACACTACCTTGCAGCTGTGAGTCACAAAAAAGACCTTCTAAAATATCCTGTGATTGTCTCTAACGAGTTCCCACCTTCCTTAGTGACTTCCTAAATTATGGTATAATATAGTTCAGTGCAGCTTTTTTAGGTGCTGTTTTGCCAGTCAAATCAGCTTGCATGTCAAAGAGCTGGAATTGGATGTGGTGACTATGAAACGGGGAATATTTTCGGGCAATAACCTCGATGGAAATAAACTGAGCTCTGACCTCAGAGGAGGCTATGTCGGAGAACAGCTCTGGCTGGAGTAGTATTAAAATAGAACCCTAGAACAGTGCCGCAGGAACTGAACCCTCCGGAGGGTGCCATGCACTGCTATGCCACTTGTTTAGCTAGGCCATCATTTCCAGTATTTCACTGCCCTTCCTGGGTCTTTAGCAGATCTCTCCTGGAAAACATTTCCTTTGATGTCACCAGTTTCTTCCCAGTACATTTTTAGGAAAGATCCCTTGCTGCTTGAGAAGCATCCTGAGCCCTTTGCGTTGGACAAACTTCATGCCACTAATATAAAATGACATTAATTCAAGAAGCTTGACCCTTGGAGCAGCTGGCAAGGCTCAGAAGCTGCACTCCTGAAAGATAAATGCAGAACTTGCCTCGCCTGAAGATTAGATCTATACAAAGTGTGCATTAAAATATTTAATATTATTTGTATTGCAGTAGAGCCTAAGAGGTTCAGACATGGACCCACTGTGCTAGGAGATGTATAAAAACAGAACAAAAAGATGGTCCCTGCCCCAAGGAGTTTGCAATCTAATAAGGCTCCATGTGACTTGCCCTAACTAAATGAGAGCCATTTTGTGGCTGTGAAGTTGTCATAGGAGTTTGCACTGTGCATATATTTGGCATGGGGAAATTCCCACACATCATTGCAGTGAATCCAATTCCGCTCTGATCTCAGCCGAAGTAGCTAGATGGACATCTTTGGATGACATGAGAATACCTCCCTCTCATTTTGCATAATTTGCAGCAGTGGAGTTTGCTCTCTTTGTTCCCCAATAATGTCACCATTTAAAATAAACAGAACCCCTCCCCACTGCCTTTCCCCCAAAGGATAAATCAGTGTCTAAAGTGTTCGGTACCAACTGCCCCACTGTAATCAATGGGAGTTTTGCCACTGCCTTCTATGGGAGCAGAATCAGGCCCTCTCTTTCCAGTTACGTTCATCTTCATCTGCAGTTGTTTTTATTCAGGTGTTTACTGTAGTTCCCCTCCTCCCCCCAATCAGTTCATTTGCTGGAGAAGGAACAACAAAATCTACTGGAAACAAATTCCGATGGACTCCCGTAGATAGTCCCACAACATGACACCTCATGACATAACGTTGAACAACAAACATACACACCTTGTTGCAGGGACTACAGAGACTTTGTGACTTTAAAGGCAGAATTTCTGGGGCATTATATCCAAAGGTTTTCGTTGCTGAGGATACACTGCCATGCAAAGATTTTAGAGAACCGCCTTTGGATATTATTGCATTTTCTAGAGATACCTGTAAAATAATACAGTAAAAGGGTGCTGATTTTCCCTGTGTTTTAACCCAAGCTGCTCACACAACTGTACCTGCCGTGATTAAAAAAATGGCACATGAAGCCTTGTTAATCAGAAGGGTTTGGTGAGAATTGTACAGCCTCGAGACTGATCCTCCCCTGCCTGGCCCCTTGGGCACTCAGTTACACCTATGCAAAGGGAGTGGAAAGTGTTATCACCCACTTTGCATAGGAGTAACTGCACCAGGCAGTAGAGACTCAGAGCCTGTAAATAACTCTGTTTGCAGTATCCTGAATGCTTTTCCAGTTAATCACGTGACTTGCCATATCAGATCCTATAATGGCTTATGATTCTTCAGACTAAAGGTGTAAATGTACAATGGGGAAAACAAAAGGGACATATTTTAACTTGGAGCTGCAAGACAAGCGATTTAAATAGCAACGTGTTGAATAAGAGGGCAAACACTGATTTTCTTTACAGTGGTGGACCTTCCCCCCCAGCTGATGTAATCTGATAATTTTGTAGTGAATCAATGTTTCCATTGTTTTTTGCTCCTTCTCCAGAATGATACCCTATGTTCCTATGTGTTATTGCTTTCACCAGGAAAACCAACTTAAATGCCTTTATGCCTTAGTTACTTAGATTGGAAGCTCTTTGGGGCAGGGACCAGTTTTTGGTTCTGTGTACAGCACCTAGCACAATCAGGTCCTGGTCCATGCCAGAGGCATCATAATAAAAATAAATACATAATGTGTAAAATAGAATTCTGCAAAGTGGATTACAGAGATTTATTTTAAATAAAGCCACTTTATACAGAAGTCTCATTCAACATCTCCTGACCAATGCAAAGAGAAACCACAATATTAGTTCGATCAGATTCCCAATGGTTGGATTTTTAAGTGCATCAACTGTCTGGATATTAATCATTAATTTCGCAGAAGAAAGTGATGGGCAGAACAGAGTGAGGATAGGGAGGAGCTAGAACTCCTGGATTCCAATCAAAGTGCTGCCTCTGACTCATTCTGCCTCAGTTTATCCACCTGCAAAATGGGGATAATATTAACTCCCTTCACAGGAGTGTTGTGGTGGGCTATAAAATTAATAGTCTAAAAATGCTAATTAGTTGTCTCCAAAGTGCTATAGAAGTAATAGGTGTTTTTTTTTACTATTACAAATAATTTCAGAGTACAGGGGCAAGTTCCCATAAGCACCATGTCATAGCTACTCTGATGAAATGAACTGCATGGGACAAATTCATTGTAACTGCAAGCACTTGAAAAAGTTATTCAGCTGTGATAACTTATGTTAAATCACATTCATATTGCGGGCAAGATCCCCAGCTTGTGTAAGTTGGCATTCAAGCTGAGCGGGAGCTGGATTTTCCGTTTTGTGGGAAATACCACCATTTTGAATTTTTTTCCCCATTCCAAAATTGAACAAAACCTAAAAGTTTTGAAATTTCCCACGTAACAAAATTCTGAAAAAAATTATTTTGGATCAACTGAAAAGTTTTGTTCTGATAAAGTCAAATCATTTCATTCCAATTTTGACTTGTATAGTATAAATGTTTTATCAAAATTAAAAAATTAAAACAAAAAGTTGCTTCGGAACGAACGAAACATTCCATTTGGAAAAAAGGCAAAATGGAATGTTTTGATTTGATGGGAACGTTTTGTTCTGATTTTTTTCCATAGTGGAATTTCATCAAAATTGGTGTTTCCACCAAACTTTTCAATTTTGACGACTCAGCGTTTTTGACAGGAAAAACGGTCTGTTGGAAAATTTCTGACCAGCTTTAATTGGTATAGCTTTGCCATTTAAACCCACTGAAGATCTGACCATTCATGTCACCATAATGGTTACATTCAAGCAAGCAAAGAAGCTGAGAAATAAGGATGCCACAGTGCCCTAATATCTACTTGGGATCCCATCGCCAAGAGACCCACAATACAAGACTCAAGTCCCACAGCACATGACAGAGAGGAGTCCAAACTGTAAAGTTTGGTTCAGGATCTGGATTCAAACTTTTCCTAAATGCCAATGATTTTGCTTTAGGGATTATTTTTAGTTACATTCCAGGACAGGTTCATGGCGTTTGTACATTCATGCCAGAGGAATACACCATTGCTATAGAATCATAGAATAGCAGGGTTGGAAGGGATATCAGAAGGTCATCTAGTCCAACCCCTGCTCAAAGCAGGACCAATCCCCAAATATAAATCCTACCATTTGAGGTGAGTTCAGCTAAAAACAGACTAAAAACAATTTCATTTTAGAAACGATTCTTCATGCTTCATTCCAAGTATGGGGAGGCGAAGCACTTCTTAATGAGCTTTCAGGTTACAGCGCTGAACAAGCTGTGATGGCCGCCAAAATGATTTAGTCCCAACTTCACCATTATGTACTTAGGAGGCTGATGTTTTGTGTGCCTCTTTGCTGAGAAAGCCCATCCATGTGCATACTCAGAAGGGGATTGGGCTGGGGAAATATGGGCATATACACAAAATAGATGCATCCCTTCTCTGCTGATTGGCTGTTTGCTCCACCTCCCTCCCATCCCCTTCTTCACAGTCCCTTACCTCAGCCTCACTTCACACCTGCCTTCCACCCTCCGGTGCCTTCTCCCTTTTTCAGTCCTTTCTTCCCTTCAACGTCCCACTCTTTTCCTTTGTCAGCTTTGCTAATTCCTTCCCAACAAGGCTTCACCCAAACAAACAGAAAAGAAACAAGCCAACAACAACAAAAGATAGTGGAGCTAGCCTGACATTTGCGATCATCACACTGTTCACTCTGCTTGTATGTTATATCCCTTTCGCAACCTTGGTCTGTCTTTTCTGTTTTGCTAGCAAGCTCATGTGGGCTCTAAGTTTGTACAGTGTCTAGCACAATGGGGTCATGATCTTGGTTGGGTCCTTCGGGGCTACCGTAATATAAACAATAAAACGGTGGTGGGGGATCCTAAAAGCATAGCTCCCATTTCCAACTGCAGGTCAGAATATCTGCTCTCTGGCTTCACTTGTAGTTAAACTTGGCTTTAACAGACCAAAAAATAAACCCAAGAAGACTGAAACCATAAAGCATCCAGCAAGCAAACAAAGAGTTCGTCCCCTGCCAAACCTCATGACTGCCTAGTCACTGAATCCCAGAATGCCCTAAATCAGTGGTTTTCAAACTTTTATTCTGGCGACCCGGTTGAAGAAAATTGCTGATGCCCATGACCGAACGGAGCTGGGGATGAGGGTTTGGGGTGTGGGAGGGGCTCAGGGCTGGAGCAGAAGAATGGGGTGCGGGGGTGAGGGCTGCGGGGTGGGGCCAGGAATGAGGGGTTTAGGGTGTCTGATGGGGCTCTGGGCTGGGGCAGGGGGCTGGGGTGCAGGAGGGGTCAGGCTCTGGGGTGGGGCCAGGGATGAGGGGTTTGGGGTGCAGGAAGGGGCTTTGGGTTTGGGGGGAGCTCAGGGCTCGGGCAGGGGATTGGAGCAGCTTTCAGTCAGTGGCACAGCAGGGGTGCTAAGGCAGGCTTCCCGCCTGTCCTGGCACCGTGGACCGCACTGCGCCCCAGAAGCAGCCAGCAGCAGGTCCAGCTCCTAGGCAGAGGCATGCAAGCAGCTCCGCGTGGCTCTCGCCAGCAGGCACCACTCCCCTACAGCTCCCATTAGCCAGTTCCCAGTCAACGGGAGTGCAGAACCGGTGCTTGGGGCGGGGGCAGCGCACTGAGCCCCGTGACCCCCCTGCCAAGGAGCTGGACTGCTGCTGGCCACCTCCAGGGCACAGCGCGGTGTCAGAACAGGTAGGGACTATCCTGCTTTAGCCAGGCACCACCGCTGATGGGACTTTTAACAGCCTGGTCGGCGGTGCTGACCAGAGCCGCCGTGACCTAGTGCCTTCCATTCTGCGACCCAGTTTGAAAACCACGGCACTAAGTGTTTCAGAGTCATTTCTAACTGTTGGCAGGAGGCATGCCCATTCCTTAATTGGTGTATGCAGATGCCAGATAGTGGTTGGCATCCATAAATGTGTACAACTACTAGCAATCAGCTGTGCTCACTCCCTTATCAAAGGCATCCGCGATGACGGTGAAAACACAATTCCAAATGATCTAACGTTTGGTGTGTGCAACAAAGCTGACTCTTAGCTATGTGGACAAAGAGTGACGACGACTGAAAGTTACACTGTGCCATGGGATAGCTGGGGAAGTGCAGACAACTAAACAACTGATCTTGTCAATGTAGTGATTGTCACCAGCAATAACCATCTAAAAACCTCTACCACTACGGGATTTGGGGGGTATGAATCACAGGGACCGATGACTACAAAGCGAGCTGATAACGATCCCTTACCCAGCCCTTTGCTGCATAAGTGCCAGTGAAATACCCAGGTTGAAACCATTTTTATGCTGCCCACATGCAGTGGAGAGATTAATAGGAGTTTCTCTCGAAAAATGACAAGTTCTGCTGGCATGTGCTGTCCTTCTCGCCTCCTCCCATTCCGCAGGAAGTAGGGTGAAATGTGCTTAAAGCAAAGACAGAAAACAACATGAACTGCCTTGGTAGAGATTTTCCTTTCAGAATCCTGGGTATGTCTACACTGCAGTTAAACACCCAGGGCTGGTCCATGCCAGTTGACTCAGGGTTGCAGGGCTCAGGTTAATGGGCTGTTTAACTGCGGCATAGACATTTGGGCTCAGGCTGGAGCCCTGGTTCTAGGACCCTGCGAGTTGGGAGGGTTCCAGAGCTCAGGCTGCAGCCCGAGCCCAAATGTCTACACCTCAGTTAAACAGCTCCTTACCCCAAGCCCCACAAGACTGAGTCAGCTGGCATGGGCCAGCTGCAGGTGTTTAATTGCAGTGGTAGACATACCTGAGAGCTAAGAAAAGTAACTGACAATGATGGGGCTATCTTCACCCTGACAACCAGGCTTGCTCTAGGCAGTCTCCTCCCAGAAGAAGGGTGAAATGTGCTGATACACGCTCTTCATTTCACTCATGATTCATAGAGAAACTTCTTTATGAAACTTAAGGAAACCCACATAAAATCAGCACCCTGGCACAAAGTCAGGGCAGGCAATGGCATCTGCACATCCCAGCTTAACTAACCTGCATGCCCATCCTTTGAGGAAAGCTCCAGATTTTCACAAGGACTGAGACGATCCTGAGTGGAGTTAAACAGCCGGGCACTGCAGCATGGAGTTACACCAGCAAAGAATTTGGCCTCAGAAGTCCAGAGTCTCCACTAACTGTCTTTTTTAGTTATAGGAACACTTGTTCGAAGAAATTACAGGCAGGGCACTTTTCACATGCACCTGATGTGTGTCTCAACTATCAATACCATAGTTTTTGGATTCTTCACCAGTGGGATGGAATTAGTTTCAAAAGGGCTTCCCCCCTCAAAAAAAAAATTACCAAAAAACAATCAAAGAATCTCTGCCGATATTGATACAGTATAAAGCATCAGTTATTAACTTCTGCAGGCAGCATATTGGATTATACAGATCAACAACCTGGCAAATCCTACATCCCTACTGTCTGTCTCCAATGCATTGTGTTCAATATTTGTTCATTCAAGAAATTATTAATCTGTCATAAGTGACAGGCTATACATTGCCATATGCACAGAACCTTGGTAGCAAGCCATGAAATATGCACCTCCCCTTAGGGATTTTAGGGGAAATCCAGATGTTTTCATATAACTGTTTGATCAGAGGCTGCTGCTTCTTCTACTACTGCTGATAATGACAGCCTTTGCTTCCTTTATTGCAACTTATCCTGTGAGAGAACACGTGAGTCAGTGGTCAGAGTGAGTTTCAGTGCTCAAAAAAAAAAAAGGGGGGGGGGGCTATAATTGGCTGTATAGCTTTGAATTTGAGCAACAGGAGAAGACAGAGCTGTTGCTCATTTCAAATCAAATATTTCTCCAAAGGACACAGCGTGGGAGACAAGACTGGGCAAAGAGCAGGCTGAGTCCGGCCATCATTCAAAGTTCAACAACCAGCATCTCACAAAGTTACTTGCAAGCCGGTGTGTTCAGCAGGAGTCCCGTTGTTTTATAGAAACCTGAGCATTTGAACTTCCCGTGTTCTACCATGCAGATAATGACAAAGGTATATTTCATTCTGTTCGTTCTGTCAACCACCAATGGATACTATCAACAGGGGTGAAAGTAACTTAAAGGACTTACCGGTATGCAAGGCAAGGGGGGGAAGGATCTCTGGGGCCCCAGAAGGGGCGGGGCCTCAGGCGGAGGGGGCGGGTCTGGGGCCAGACTCCCCCAGCCAGCTCTTCAACACTGCCCGGCCCGTGCTGCCCAGGGTTCCGACGGTGATTTAAAGGGCCTGGGACTCCAACCGCTGCCAGGAGCTCCGGGCCCTTTTAAAATCGCAGAGCCCCAGGGCAGCTGCCCCTTTCACCCCCGCCCATCAGCGGCCTGCCAGTACGGTCCTTAAAGCGCAGTTGTGACAGCGCTTTAATGTTGGCTGTGTACCAGCCTGTACCGGCTTACTTTCACCTCTGACTATCAAGGTCCTTAATCCACAGAATCCTTAATCTTTTTAATAGCATACTGTGTAGGGGGCTACGTGTCAACTCAATTGTCAAGCCCAGTCAGGGGGCATCTGTGTTCCAAGATGTTTTTTGTTTATACTGTGGGCAGGACAACTGTCCGAAAACAGCACCAGGGAACAGACAGGAATGGAGCTACCACAGAATAGCTATACAGAGGCCTGCTCCCGGATACGTCTACACTGCCCACTGGATCAGCGGGTAGTAATCGATCTATCGGGGATCGATTTATCGCATGTAGTGTAGACGTGATAAATCGATCCCTGATCGCTCTCCCATTGACTGCTGAACTCCAGCTCGGCGAGAGGCGGAAGCAAAGTTGACGGGGGAGCCGCGGTGCACCGCGGCAAAGTAAGTAATTTTAATTCGATCTAAGGGTACATCTACACTACAGCGGGGAGTCGATTTAAGATACGCAAATTCAGCTACGTGAATAGCGTAGCTGAATTCGACGTATTACAGCCGACTTACCCCGTTGTGAGGACGGCGGCAAAATCGACTTCTGCCGCTTTTTGTCGGCGGCGCTTACTACCACCTCCGCTGGTGGAGTTAGAGCGCCGATTCGGGGATCGATTGTCGCGTCCCGACGGGACGCGATAAATCGATCCCCGAGAGGTCGATTTCTACCCGCCGATTCAGGCGGGTAGTATAGACCAGGCCTAAGATACGTCGACTTCAGCTATGCTATTCTCGTAGCTGAAGTTGCATATCTTAGATCAATCTCCCCAGTGTAGACCAGGCCCACAGTCTCACAGACAGCTGCTGTGAGTCTCAGAACAGCTGGTTGTTTAAGATAGAATTTTTCAAATAAAAAACAAATTAAAATTATTTAAATATACATCATCCATGGAGGGGACGGGGAGAGGGAAAGAATTTACATATCAATATCAATTTGTGGATGACAGAAATTGAGACTGGCAAACAAACCATATTTGCAAGTCTACATATCACAGTCCACCTGGAATCAAGAAGCTCACCCCCATGTAAATGTTCATTTAGACCTTTAAAAAAACCCAAAACATTATTTTAGTGCCATTAGACTATGTAGCATTTACGCCGCGCCGTTCGTTTCCTCTTCAAAGCTCTGCACAAACATTAACTTTCTGTAGACTATAGGCACGTTACTATAAATTGGCTTTACTGCTCTGCTGTGAGCAATTAGGTTAACACTCAACAACTAGCAGAGCTTTGGGTCACATTCATCCCTCCCTAATGTAAGTCCATTTGCTTCAATAGTTTTACACCAGGGTTGGATTTGACCCAATGTAATAATTGACCCAACCACTTTCTCCACCAGGTTTTATCATTCTTGGTTTACTCATCATGAATCTATAGAGTATCTTCTGTATTAACCCTTCCCATTCCAGGACGATACTTTGCTCATTCTGAGCATCGCAGACTGTAATTACTATCTAACAAGGCAAACAGTAGAATGACCTAAACAAAGTTGTTTGCCACGATACAATGGCTCACCCAGCTCTCATTACAAAGCGCACAGCACTGCAGCAGGTCTCGCATTGTGCACTGTAACTTGCTGTGTATCCTACAGTGAATACAAGTTCCAGCTAGTGTGTGAAGGAAAAGGAATTTCCTCTCAGTGTTTATTTCCAGTGTGCTTAGCCTTTTCTGAGAAAGCCCCCTTCAAAACCCACTCCAAGTGAGCCCTGTAGAAGAGAGGGAGTGAGATGAAGGGCTCAGATAGCACTACAAAACTGTGTTTAGATCAAGGAAAAAGCATCTTAAATGTTGCCTACAGAATATTACTTATAAAACAGGGAGTGTTAATGCTTCATGACAGCCACTAATGCCAGAAACATAGAGGACCCCTTGTAAAACGGTCCCACATTATTTGGCAGCAGTGGTCCAAACCACTACAGCTTGTATGGGTCTTTTGCAAGTGTAGTAAGATCCCCTCCATGTGTGCACACATGAGTTGTTCAGATCAGGAAATACGGATTCCCAAAATCATCGTGTTAAAACAATGAGTGAGCAAGGTCACTGCCCTGGACTACACTTACTTTGTAGTATCATGTTGTACATGCCATTATTCAACTCCGTTGACCCAGGGGTATGTCTGCACAGGCAGCTAGCCCGTACCAGCCAACTCAGGTTCACGGGGCTCGGCTGTGGGACTTTCATTGCTGTGCAGACTTCTGGACTCATGCTGCAGCCAGGCTCTGAGTCCATCCCGCCTCGCAGGGTCCCTGAGCCCAGGAGTCTACACAGCAATGACACAGCCTCACAGCCCGAGCCCCAGGACCCCAAGTCCCCCATGGGCAGGGTTGTCTTTGCTGTGTAGACATACTCCAAGAGACTTTGGAGGGACAGAGAGAGAGAAAAAAAGAAATACTTTGTTTTAAAAATATCTAGGAACCATCCCTGCTACATAGCGACAGTGGCTCTTATGGGCTTGATCCTACAGTGTGCTGAAAGCCCCCCTACTGCTACTGATGTCAACTGCACCAGGTCCTTACTTCCCATCAGTCAGTGTGGCTCTACTGGCTTCAGCAGAGCTGTACCAGTTTACAGTAGTGAGGATCTGGCCCAACTGGCTTCAGTGGGAGCTGAACGCACTCTCCCCAGCTGCTCACCACCTTCTGATAGCAATAGGTACCCAGGAGTTGCATGCAATGCGCACATCACAGGGCATCTTTGCAGGACATAAACCTTAAAGAAATGTTGTCAGCAGAAAAGGCCCTAATCTGTCTGACTTGCTTTTTTTTAAATGAACAATTGTTTGCGTGTAACACAGAAGAATTACTATAAATGAAACAAATTAAGTGGGGGGAAGAGTCTGTGTAACGTTTCACAGCATACAAACAGAGAAGTTAGATAAAGCAAAGTACTCTTGTTGGAAGGTTGCAACATAACTCTATTTCTTCAATTCAGAAGGATAAACACACAAGAACCCCAAAACAGAGAGAGAGAGAGAAAAAGAGCAGGCTACTTCCTAAAACAGAGAGGCACATCTCACGCCACCACCTTACTCTAGACTGGCTGTGTGCAGACTGACAGCTAGCAGACCCAGATCGCAGCACGCTTCCCAGCAGAGCGCCCTAATCTGCAAGCAGGACTAGGAAACTCCTCTAAGCATTTAAAGTGACAGCCCACAAGTTTCAATGCATCACATTCTTTTTAATTTGGTTTGTTTACTTTGACATTCAGCAGCACACTGTGTATAATCAGTTTCAGTGGTTTCCCTTATATAGTCAGTCCATTTCCCTTGCTCTGTATGTGTGTATCTTTCACTCCATAACAGAGGCAAGAAAATAAGTTCTTGCAATAGAAAACAGGGCCGGCTCCAGGAAAACCAAGGAAGCAGGTACCTGGGGCGGCACATTCTAAGGGGCGGCATTCCGGCTATTCAGGGGACGGCTGTTTGTTGGCCGGCTTTTTTTTTTTTGCTTGGGGCGGCAAAAAGATAGACCCGGCCCTGATAGAAAAGATTTCAAATTGATGATGTCCCTTTATTTAGAAGCCACTGCTATGACTTGTAACATCCTTTCTTAGCTGATTAAGTGTTATCTTCACCTGTGATCTGAACCAGAGTCCACTGAAGTCAATGGGAATCTTTTAATTGGCTTTTAATAGACTTTGGATCAAGCCACTAGAACCTGCTCCCACTTCCTTTAGGGGGCATCTTCACTGTAGAAGTAACTTTAAATTCTATTCTTGGTCCAAAAATCACATTCTTTGCAGACTTCACATTGGAGATACACCAGAACTTTGGTGTCAGCTCTGGCCAGCCGGCTGCATGCTGGGAAGATTTCCTCTTGGTCACCATTCCAAATAGATGGAGTTCTGTACTGGAGCTGGAGAAGTGCAGTTACTGGTCCTGGAAGCCAGGTGTGAACGTGGGGTTCGAACTATAACATATTTTTGCAGCGATTTCCTCCTCATTCTGTCTGAGTAAAACCAGGTGTGGAGCTGTCAATTAATCTGAATGCAACTCATCGTGGAGTAAGCAATGACTCAGAGTTTTTTGATTGTTTGTGGTTTTTATTTCCACCCTCCACCCCCAATCATCACCTTTTACAGATTGTCTTGCCATGCTGTTCGTTATTAATAGCATTCTGTGTGATAGGTTTTTAGAATCTGATACAGGTAAAGGCAAAGGCAAAATTCCCATTGATTTCAGTGGAAGCAGGATAAGTGTTCTGAGGCTTTGGGTAGCCACCTAGACACACTTTGGGCCTGGTTTTCAGAAATGCATCCATAGCCCCAGCTGAAGTCAGTGGGAGTTGCAAGTGATCAGCACCTCTGAAAAATCAGGCCCCAAGTTTAGCGCCTAAGAACTGAGACACCTAAAAACCAGAGGTCACTTTTGAAGTGACTTGTTTAAGGTGGCACAGTGAAATTGAAGAGCAAAATTATAGTTACCACCTCACTTCTCTAGTTCAGAGGCTCTCATTCTTTTACCAACTGGATCATGTCTCATGGACAAAGCCCCAGCCATTCGTGATCACATAATACCCTTGAGCCAACTGTTTACATGGAAACATGGAAGAATTGCGTTAGGAAAGTAATGTGTTTTAGCTTCTCTTAATGCGTTTTGGCAGCTGAAAATAAGGAAGAGAACTCAGCTCCCAACAGGCCACAGTTTGAGAACCTCTTCTCTAGAGCATGCTGCCCTTGAAGGAAGTGTTCATTTAACGAGAGTCAGTCCACATTTTTGAGTACGATTCTTTGAAGAAACTGCCTCTGAATTTCCCAGCAGGAGAAAAACTAACTTCCTCTCTGTCCTAACAAGAGATCCCATAAGTTGGAGCGGCACATGAAGTAATACCTTCTTGGCAAAGGAAACAGTGAGGGAATCTTGGATGGTTAGTGAAGAGGTAACAACTGATAACAGGTGATATCTGCTGTGATAGCTCAGGGAAAACACCCACTAGGTTTAAACATCTGTAACACATGGAGTGTAAATACGTATCTCCTTCTTTTATAAAGTGCTTGACATTTTTAGAGCACTGTAGAGACACTGGCACTTAACTCTTGTGACTTCCTATGAAGGAGCCATGTTCTATAGATAGGAAAAACATGGCACACACAGGAGAAGTAATTTACTCCAGGGCACCCAGCAAGGCAGTGGCAGGGCCTGGATTAACTCTTGAACTACTGAGTCTCCTCTCTGCGCTCATTCTTCCAGATCACACTGCCAGAAATAGCTCAGCTGTGGCCTACGTCAGATGAATTTGTGGGCTACACTAAAGTTTCTAGTTGTGATGTGCTTTCCCCAAAGAGTGCAGGATGTTGCACGCCGGGTAATCGTCACACCAAGACAAGCATTGTCAGATGAAGCCCCACCCCATCTAGATTGAGGTTTCAAAGAAAGAAACTGGCCAGTGCAACACACACACCAAATACCTGATAAATCTCAAAACGTTCACCAAACCCATAGGCACAGTCATAGAAACGAGCAAGTGCATAACTCATTGGCTCCGTTGGGCAGTCTCAGCAGAGAGAATAAGGCCCGACCTGAACGAGAGGTAGTTTTTAAACAGCAGGGGCACACCAGGGGGCAGCAAATGTGGGAAGCTGGCACTGCATCTACTGGATGATCAGATGTCCTCAGTCTCATGGGACCCCTAACAAAGCAGGTGGAGGAGGAAGGAGTCTCTCTCTTTTGTTAAGTGGGGAAGCAGCACGGGAAGAGACTTTGGGCATGTCTACACTGCCATAAAAGTCCTGCGGCACCAAGTCTCGGAGCCTGAGTCAACTGATCCGGGCTTGTGTGGGGCTTGGGCAGCAAGGCTAAAAAGAGCAGTTTAGATGTTCAGGCTTGGGCCAGAGCCCCAGCTCTGAAACCCCAGGAGGGTGGAGGGTTTCAGAGCTCGGGCTCCAGCCCAAGCCCGAATAGCTACACAGCTATTTTTAGCCCTGCAATCCCAAGTCAGTTGAGCTGGGCTCCGAGACTTGGTTCCATGCTTCTTTTATGACATTGTAGACGTACACCACCCCGCCCAAATTCAGGTTCTGACAAGTGTTTCTCAGTTTTCCCAGCAGTGACGTAATCAGGTAAGAAACACGTAACTTTAATGTTAGCAGCCGAGAAACCAGACTATCATATCAGCTAGCAAGCCACAATACCTGGCCAAGAAACATGTGGGCTCAAGCCCTAAATAGGTCTCTCCACTACCCATAGCCTGCAGTCACCTGCTTCATCTGATTTTCCAGTAACTGTCTGAAAGGAAGTTTCCTTCAACCTGCAGCTAGTCAGTCAGCTGGAGTTAGGTTTTCACCACTGTTTCACAATGAATTAGTTGTGGTTTGCCACTCTCACATTACAGGCACCTCATGTTTTATACAGAGGAATAAGAACCCCCAGATGATTTAATTCACCAAGACATAATTAATGAGTGCCTAAGCCAGGCTGTTTGCAGTACTCAGTTTATCCACCTCCATAACAATAAAAATAGAAGAAACTTTAACTAGAAGTTCACCTCCTTATAGATCTTTCTAGCTCTGAGTAAAGTATGTGGCAGATGGGATTCTATTCAGATTTCTTAGCATTTCCTCTAATATCAGACTTTAGTGAACCAGAAGTTTCCTCGTCACAAGGATCGTGTTCCCCTCAGTGTCTCCCCGCAGATCCCAGCACAGCTCTTTGCTTTGGAGGAGACAGACTTAGCAAATGGTGGAGGAGTCATGAGAAGGCCAGTGTGACTTTTGAGAACACTTACTGCCTTCTGTACCTCTGCTGAGCAAACCACAGTGTTTCCTGAGCTGAGGTGTGAAGCATAAAATACTTGACATAGGCACAGCAGAGCAACCGTCACTGGTAACGAACAGAACAGTGATCGTTTCCTGGTATTTACTGTATAAATCAGGGAGCACCTATGTATCTGTTTGCCAGTGCATGATCCTTGTTATCACTTAAGGAGGGATGTTCAAGGAGTTTTACTCCCCTATGGGTTTGTCTAATCCCTTTTTAACCTATTTCCTACCTAGGCATTTCTAGTGTGGCCATTACCATGGTATCTAGGCTCAAGGGGCCTGAAGCCAGCGAGAGTCTTTCCCGTGACTCCAATGGGCATTGGATCAGACCCTAAATACAGAATTAAGAATCACCTAATTAAGAATCACCTAACAAACTGTCTACAGTGGCATCCTCCTCTTCCCTACCTCTTGTGAGGTTGTGATGCAGGTGCTTAGGTGCCAGCTCATGCCAGGGCCCCTAGGCATAGGTGCCATCTTCCTCCAGACCCTGGAGGTGCTCAACTCCCCACTCCACCCCAGGCCCTGACTCCTCCCGACCCCTTCCCCCCATGCCTCCACCTCTGCTCCGCCCCGGGTTCTGCCCCCACTCTATCCCTTCCCCCAAGTCCCCAGTCGGCACTGGGAGGGAGGGGGAGGCACTGATTGGTGGGGCAGCAGGCAGGCGGCAAGTGCTGGTGGGAGGGGGGAGCCAATGGGTGCTGAGCATCCACTAATTTTTTTCTGTAGGTGCTCCAGGCCTGGAGCACCCGTGGAGTCGGCGCCTATGCCCCTAGGCCTCAATGAACACTGACAAATGCAGAGCTGGAAACTAGTCTGGCTCCCCTGTGTGTTAGCATTGTTAAAATAGATGTTAAGTTGATAAGAATGTGTTTAGACTTTATGAAAGAGCAGGGGAAAACATTTTTTAATCATCTGGCAATGCCCAGGGACGAATAACCCTTTTTTCTACAGAGCTCCTGATACTACCACAACACAGCAATAATATACGTAGATCCCTTGTAATCCTCCAAAACGCTTCACAGCTATTCATTGATTAATTCCCACTACAGCTTTGTGAGGTAGGGCATTGGTACTTTACAGGAAGTATGGCAGAAAGCTTAATTGAGTCAACTGCTCAACACCTCAGAGGGAGTCAGTGTCAGAATAAAAACAACAAGGAGTCCTTGTGGCACCTTAGAGATTAACAAAATGTATTTGGGCATAAGCTTTCGTGGGCTAGACCCTCAAATGCAGGGAGTGGAAAATACAGATTAGGGATGAAATCCTGGCCCCATTGAAGTCAATGTGAGTTTTGCAATTGACTTCAATGGGTCCAAGATTTTACCCTAGAATTCAAAACTTCCTTTGTCCTGGTCCTGTTCTCAGAACACCTTTCAGCAGAACTCATTAACAAGTGTGAACTAAAGAGAACAGGACTAATCTCTTCAGAACCCAGCATGAAGACTTCTAGAAGACATTCTACTGCATTCTTCCAGTTACAGTGGGGAAATTACCCCAGGTAAAGTGGTTCATGAGAAACTATCCTGCTTTCTCTTCTTGGTTACAGTGTTATCATCTTTTGAGGTTGGCTTCTACATCAAAGATGGTGTAGAAGAAGGAGCCATTTCCTTGTAAAACCTTGATTTTATTTTGAGCAAAAGCTGGGTAAGGCCTCTCCTGTCTCCTCACATTTTAATATCCAAGGGCTATATTTATCAACAAGAATTTGTTCCCTGTGGGATGCATAAGCCAGATGCAAAGCATCGCTGTTGCAAAGCACAGAACAGTACATATTTTGAAATAGAACAAGACATTACATTGAGGCGTGAGTTTGGTTTTTGAGGGAGCCTCTAGGGCCCATACGAAACCACCTGTATAAGTTATAACAACTGATGTGAGTCATTGCTGGATTTCAGACAAACAGCTTTTCTAGCAAAAGCTTTCATGCTTAGCTAAGGCGTTTGTGAAACAGAGACACTATTTTAAACATGACACGTGTTGTTGTTATCAAGTATCAGGCAAAAGAAAACTCCAAATCCATCATCCAAAAAGTCAATGAAAGTTGCAACAGCATTAACAGGAGTCCACATCTTCCCTCCGGTTAGGATATTCCAAGGTGGTAGTTCCCCATAAATCACAAGCAATGTCTCAGTTATGGGTTTACCTTCTCCATACTGCTGGAATGTAGAGGAATAAGACTGTCAATTGAAATTGAAATTTCCCTGTTATCGGCACGTGTGTTTGGGGAAGGTATAGCTAGAGATTTTGCCACGTTGCAGCCTCTTCTTATTAATACCTCTAATGCATTTGGCCTGTATTTGCAGTGCACCCGCTCACTAAGCATAGGTTTTCTGAAGCAGAAACCCTAAGAGTTAAATGACCCAGATACCAGAAAATTAAAGTTCAGAAGAAAATGTGCTGTCTGCAGCTGGAGGGTGCTGAACATGGGTCTTGTCTACAGATCCATCTTGCCTATTTTGAGCCAGATAAAGGGGCCTAATCCTCCAAGGTTCTCAGAGTCTTCAGTTCCCATTGAAATCTATGGGACTTGAAGACAATCAACATGTGGAAGTGGAGAGATGGGGAGACATTCAGGGCCGGCATACTCTCTGTCCATTTGCGTACATTGGCTTTGCCTACCCACAGCAGAACTTAATTGCAGAGTTCATTTTTTCCTATCAGATCAAATTATGTTACAAGCCAAACATGTAATTTTAAACCTAATGGTGGTTAATTAAAAGCTGAATAAATCTGAAAATCTATGGCTCGGCAGCACTAATAATTGGTAAAAGACTAGTACTACAAATACAGAAATCCAAAAAGCAACCAAAAATTGAAGACTGGAGCACAGACATGGTTAGCTTGGCCACCATGGAAAGAAGCTGTATACCATAACAGAAATGCCCAAGAAAAGCTCTCAGAAATATGCAATGTCTTCCTGGAAGAATCGGAATGATCTTATTGAATACATGGGCCCCCATTACCCTCTCCTCCTCTTTACCCAGTTCCTTCCCTCCCTTTCTCTATTCCCCTCCTCTGAATTTTGCTTCTATTCTTTATCTTCTTTTAATATTTTTAAACAGTTGGATTTTTATAAAAAATGTTGTCTGTAAATTGTTTCATATAAATACATTATTTGTATTTTAACTATTCACATTAGGTTTCAAGTACAGCTAAGTTTAGGTAGCAAATGGTTAATACAGGAAAAGTTTATGTATTTTGAGACGTTTACATATAGTTTGTTTTTTCGGTATATATATATTTTTAAAAAATTAAAAGTTAATAGGATTTTTTTTTTGCCTTGTCTGTCAGATGTCACCAGCCTCCATTGCTCTGCCACCATTCAGGGCAATGCAACAAGGGGCCCAACACACATAAGAGAACTAGGCTTGTAGGGGGATGGGCACTAAGTGCAGCATAAGGGGTGGAAAACCAAGGCCCAGGACTGAAAAAGTAGCCTGCAGAGAAACAAGCAGAGCAAACACCAGCTCTGGCAAGCGTTGGGCACCTCTGTGCAAGGCCTCACATACCACTGGGAGGAGGGAAAAGGCAGCTTCTTCCCCTGGCTATGTTACAATGCAATGTTTTGCATGGGAAAGACACACCACAGGGTACCTTATGCAGTTTTTACCCCTCTCTCTTGCGCAAGGCACTCCATAAAATTCTCCTCCTAGAATGGTTAACAGCACAGTATTTCATAGCACTTCAGCTTATCAGTCGGTGCTCTAAGGTCAGCCACCATTCTGCCAGATAGCTATTGCTACAGGCTGTTTCCTACCAAGCCCATACATCTGCGATTTATTAGTTATCTGTAACTGCTACTCAGGGAAGCAGAATTAAACCCACATTGCAATGTTATTGGTCATTTAAACTACAGACAATTATAATTAAAAATATGAACATTTACTAGACACCATGTTATAAAAACACCAACATAGCCAATTAAAAAACAAACAAATAGAATCAACTGTCACTCTGAAACCAGGGCTGAGACATAACCAGGTGAGTGTTTTTCTGCCTGTAGGTGATTGAAAACCATGGGACAAATCTTGAAATAGCAACTTGCAGGAAGAAACATTTCTGACCCAGGGTCTTGAAATTTCCCCTACCCCTTTACTGCTCTTGTTGCCTTCCCTGTGCCCCTCATGCCTCCACCCCCCCAAGCATGGGAAACACTTCTGTAGTGCATTCAGTACACCAAGGTTACATTTCTACTTATATGCGACAGTTTGTATCCTCAGTGAGCAGGTAATTATGTAACACATTCAACGTTTAAGTGATGTCAGAGTACTTGCCATGAACTGGAGCACACAGGCCCTTCAGGTCTGTCTTTGTAGAGGCCACCATCAAAATCCCAAGAGAGCGTTTCTCAGTAATCTCTCAAGGGAGTAGTACATAGATTATTAAGGAAATACAAAAGTGGGTATTTTTTGAGGGGTAAACTGTTGTTTTTTGGCCATACACAGCAAGGACAAGCTCTCACCAAACTGAATAGCTTTATTGCTGTGGCCTTATATAGCTGACTCAGCTATCCCAGAATCCCCTGCATTAGGCTAACTCAAACTGCTGGTTCATGCCTATCCCTACTTAGTGCTATGGAGCATCAAACTGAAGCCTCTACTGATGATAAGAAACAAAAACCCCTGAGGACTCTCCATTACCAAAACATACAGAATCTGTAGCTAGTGAGAGTGTGCTGGATTAACACTGAAGGTAAAGAGACTCACACATCCACTGATTACATCATTCATATAGGAATGGAGAGAAGGAAAACCCTAGCATAAACAGCAACATATTTTAACACACAGTGCTCTGGCCCCAGGTAAGACTTTCTCATAGCATTCTCCCTCTGGTGACAGCCTCCTCTTCCTTGCAACTTTAAGAAGAAAAAGAAACATGACCTTCAGTCATGCTTGAGTGTCGACATGGTAGTGCCCAGAAAGGGACTGCTTGGGAACAACCAAACTCTTTCTTCTAACTATTTTTTAATATTTATGTTAAGGTAGAGCCCAAAGGCCCCAACCAGAATCACGACCCCATTGTGTTAGGTGCTGGACAAACTTAGGGTTAGATGTGGTCTGTGTCCCAAACAGCTTTCAGTCCAACCCCCCAGTCTCTTACCAGTCAGTGGAAGTGGTACTCCACTGAAGGGATACTCAGATCTAGCAAATGCAATGAGTTCAAGTCAAGACACACATTTCACTTGTGTTCAGCAGCACTGTATTCCCGAATTATTTGGCATCTTCATTTATGGAAAATCAGGCCGAGAGTCGTGTATTGTAGACCAGTATAACTGAAACCATCTGACAAGCCATGTGCTTGGGCAATAAGAGGCACAGAGGGTGATGCTGCAATAGTATAATCAAAGGCATAGCTCCCTTGAACTCCGAATTAACTTTATTGCCAATCTCTGAACAGTTTTCTAATGCTCTGGGACTTACTGTTTGTACTGGCTGTTTGGGGTGGGAGTCACCATCACAGCCTAACTTTAAACAGAGGGTGGGAGGAGAGACACAAGAGCCTCCGAGGCAGGACAGAAAGAGCAGAGAGAGGATGCTGACAGCAGAGACAGAGCACAACAATGGGGGGTGGGGCCTGGCCAGGTAGGGAGAAAGGTGGGGTTTTATTTGCCTTGCTGGAGAGACGCAACTGTAATATCCTGGTGTAACTATCTCCCTCGGTCTAATGTTTGTACAGCTGATCCAGCACTTGTCAAAAATAAACTGCCCACTTGAAGCCAGGATGGAGTTTAACCAAGAATGGAAGGACTGCAGTTAAAACGACTGAAATGCACTTCAGTCCAGTGCTCACAAAGCAAGTGACAAGCAAGCGAGTGAGAGAGAGAGAGGATGAGCTGAAACAGCCAGTGCCAGGAAAAGAGAACTGAAGCAACCACCGTTGTTGGGAATAGAGAAGTCCCTGGGCCCGATTCTGATGTTTCTTAGCCAAATTTGAATCAGCATCAGTGGGTGAGTTGGAGGGCAAGCCCGCCCCACGCTGACCTCACATCAATGGCTACTGTCCTGCAGGGCTGGGCCTAGTTCCCTGCGTCAGGCGTTATGACCCACTGCACAGGGTTGCAGTGCCTCACGGGTTTGGCCTAGCTGTTCCATGCCCAATTTGAGTGAGTGGCCAGACCTGAGTGGTGCTGTGACCCCCATGCACCAGACTGCAATGCTACTCATTCAAATTTGGCCCAGCTGCCTCTCTGTCATGAGGAAGAGGTGGCTCACTCTCCATCCAGCATCCCATGGCCTCCTCTCTGCACTGGGACCAGGACCCTGTAGAACCTTCCTGCAACCCACTGTTTGGAAATCACTGACTTGGACGACTCTTTGTGCCTTCCCATCCCTACAGTCTTCCATAACACAGATCTTCCAAACGACTGCAGGCCCCTTTCTCACACCCGAATCATTTAAACATGTTAGTAAAATGTACAGAAGAAGTGACAAGATCACTGAACTTATATTCACCTTTGAGAAGCCTGGGAAATGCTAACCACAAACGTGAAGCGTACATCTCTAAAGCCACAACCTCTCTCATCAGCAGTCATGTCATTTTATTTGAGCTTATTACATTACAGAAAAGAAGAAGTGAAAAGCTCAAAGGTCCATTTTAACACAGATTGAAATATAATCTCCCTCCAGGTTCACAGTTTGTTAGTTAGGCCTTTTGTTCATTCCTATGTGATATTTAGATCCAGGGGAGCTCTCAGATAATGTGAATGAATCCAATGTGCAAGGGACGAATAAATCCATCCCAGCAGTTTTAACATGACAGATGGTCAGAACATTTTTGAAGAGTTCAAAACTTCAGTGAAAACATGGGGAAAAAATTTGTGGAATTTGTTGTCAAATTCTAATTAGCATGTCTAGTTTCACCTTTAAAATGGAGTTGTCATATTTTTATACACTCATATAGCAGTTTTCATCTACCAAGTGCTTTGCGAACATTAGCTAATTATGAAGAAGCATAGTCTATTGGTTAGGGCTACGTCTACACTACCACTTATGTCGGTATAACGTATGTCGCTCAGGGGTGTGAATAACTTACCCTGAGAGACATACGTTTTACACCGACCTAGGCTTCTCCTACTGACATAGCTGCTGTTGCTCGTTGGGGGTGGATTAATTAAGAACATAAGAACATAAGAAAGGCCGTACCGGGTCAGACCAAAGGTCCATCTAGCCCAGTATCCTGTCTACCAACAGTGGCCAATGCCAGGTGCCCCAGAGGGAGTGAACCTAACAGGCAATGATCAAGTGATCTCTCTCCTGCCATCCATCTCCATCCTCTGACAGACAGAGGCTAGGGACACCATTCCTTACCCGTCCTGGCTAATAGCCATTAATGGACTTAACCACCATGAATTTATCCAGTTCTCTTTTAAACTCTGCTATAGTCCTAGCCTTCACAACCTTCTCAGGTAAGGAGTTCCACAAGTTGACTGTGCGCTGCGTGAAGAAGAACTTCCTTTTATTTGTTTTAAATCTGCTGCCTATTAATTTCATTTGATGACCCCTAGTTCTTGTATTATGGGAATAAGTAAATAACTTTTCCTTATCCACTTTCGCCACATCACTCATGATTTTATATACCTCTATCATATCCCCCCTTTGACTCCTCTTTTCCAAGCTGAAGAGTCCTAGCCTCTTTAATCTCTCCTCATAGGGGACCCGTTCCAAACCCTTAATCACTTTAGTTGCCCTTTTCTGAACCTTTTCTAGTGTCAGTATATCTTTTTTGAGATGAGGAGACCACATCTGTACGCAGTATTCGAGATGAGGGCGTACCATCGATTTTATTCTCTATCCCCTTTTTAATGATTCCTAACATCCTGTTTGCTTTTTTGACCGCTTCTGCACGCTGTGTGGACATTTTCAGAGAACTATCCACGATGACTCCAATTGTTGACAGGAGAGTTCTCTCCCATCGGTTTAGAGCGGCTCCACTGGAGAATACACATCAGTGCAGCTGCATCGGTTCAGGTATGCCGCTGTATGTGCTCTGATATATCCTAAGCTTCAGATTTGGGTTTCACCATCAGTTCTGGGGCAGAGTTCCTGTGTGATCTCAGCTTCCCCCTTTGTCAACTGGGGATAATACTTCCTTAAATCACTAGACGTTGGTGTGGAGTAAATCATCATTGTTTGTAATAATCATGGGATCCAGTAGGAAGGCGCTGTATAAATTCAAAGGATTACAATATTATTGAGGAATTTCATACTCACTCTATTAACAATTTAGGACCTAAAACAGCTTACATTGTTTTCCAAAACACATTTCAAGTGAAAAACAAAAAGCTGAGAATCAATGTTTTACAAATCCCCATATTGCCAAATCCACTTCTATTGTTCATGCTGCAATGTGTTCTGTTCTAGAATCCTCGCAAGGGAAACAACCGAATAGAACCTGGGTGAGCGAGAGGCCCACTTTAACAGGCTGTCACCCAAATGTGATTAAAAAGGTCTCCTTTCACCCAGCCTTTCACCTTGTTACACAAAAACACACTAGTGATCACTAGGAAAGGAAACTCAGAAAAGGAGCAGGAGCCTGTATGGAGCTTTGCGAACATATTATTGCCAGAGCATGTTAGGGTTTTTCCATGTCCCTGCTACGCTCAGTCTGGGCTGTAACCTTAGCTGGTATAAACTGGAGGTGATTGACACCACCTGAAGACCTGGCCCTCAATGTGTAGCTAAAAGGAAGGCTTCATCAAGCTTTGATGGCAGCAGCCAGGGGTGTTGGGAAGTCTCTCAAGTTGTTCTGTGTCCCCTAACATTTCTCTCAGTGGTTAAGGTCTTGTAGGAGTGATGGTCCCCCAGTATTTTAACCCCTGTGGGGTCTATCCCTGGGATTATAATAATCTCATAATCTTGTGACAGTGCAAGACACAAACAGAGAGCCCACACTCACAAAGGTGTGTTTGTAAGATAATTAACTTTATTTCCTAGGCCTAATCATACCAAACAGATCTGGGACCACTGTGGCTACCGTTACCATTATGAGCTAGATCCTCAGATGGTATAAATTAGCATAGCTTCATTACAGTTAATAGAGCTGCATCGATTTGCATGATATGAGGATCTGGCCAGTTACATCTACATCTACAAGAATTACCTAAAGTCACTATGGGGAGCTCTTCTTTCTATGGTTCGCATTCACTCAACAGCCAGGTGTCTCATTAACAAGGTGGATCACTGAAGGCAAAAGCCATTCTATAGAAGAACAAACATGGGAATATTTAATTTAGCACAGGTCTTTACTTTGTTTTGGACAGGGAAAGGCCTTGCTAAGTGCCATTGCTTTTGCCAATGCTTTCCTAAGGTCAAATCTACACACTACAAAGTTACGTCGGCATACAGCCGCCAACGTTTGTATATTGCTCGGTCACATGGCTACTTGTGTCAGCACTGTGACTACTCACCAGGCATGCTTGTGTTAATGCAAAGTGCAGTGCACTACGGGAGCATATTCCAAAGTGCCATGCTCTGCCATCTGGCACCATGCCATATTGGCCATTTTTGCAATGTGTTGTGAGATAGTAATGACTCATCCGGGGATCTCTGGGAGCTAGGGGTTACGTTCCCAGCAGATAACTTTCTCCATCCCATCATGCCATCCAGAGCCCATAATTTTCAAACCTTTTTAAACGCTCCCCTCCCAAACTTGCATGACACTTTTCAGTCTCTGCCATCTCTGGCTGAAGCCCAGAGTCTGCAAAGCTCTATAATGTTCTTGTGAATGACACACACTTCTCCTGTATTCAGGGCCGGTGCAACCTATTAGGCGACCTAGGCGGGTGCCTAGGGCGCTACAATTTGGGAGGCGGCGACCGTGGCGGTATTTCGGCGGCGGGACCTTCCGCTGCCTCTGTGGGGGGTGGCATTTCGGGGCGGGATTTTCCGCTGCCTAGGGCGGAAGAAAAGCTGGTGGCGCTCCTGCCTGTATTTGAAGACCTCCAGGAAGCACAATAACCAGGAACATGATAATTTCTTTGAGGACAGTTTGCTGAGGGACATAGTGAAAAACAATTCAAGGTTGTTGGTGACTTTCACAGAGCAGCTGCAGATGATGGAGTGCTGCTTCTGGACCCGAGCAAAAAGCACTGACTGGCAGAATCGTATCATAATGCAGGTTTGGGACAATGCACAGTGGCGGTAGAACTTTTGGCTGCACAAGGCCATATGACTGGATCTGTGCACTGAGTTCTCCCCAGCCCTTCAGTGCATGGACAGCAGAATGAGAGCTGCATCAGCAACGGAGAAGCGAGTGGTGATCACACTCTGGAAGCTTGCAATACCAGATTGCTACTGGTCAGTGAGAAATCATTTTAGAGTTGGAAAATACACAGTGGGGCCATTGTTGTGCAAGTGCATAGAACCATTAATTATCTCCTGCTATGCAGGCCTGTAACTCTTGGCAATGTGCAGGACGTAGTGGGTGGATTTGCAGCAATGAGCGTTCCTGAACAGTGGTGGGGCGAGAGGCAGCATGCAACTCTCTATTCTGGCACCAGCCTATCTTGCCACAGAGTACAACAGAAAAGGAAACTTTTCTATGGTTATGCACGTCTAGGTGAATCACTGGGGTGGCTTCACCGACATCAGTGTTGGTTGGTCAGAGAAGATGCATGACACTCGTATCTTTAAGAACACACGGTTGTTCAGAAATCTGCAAGTAGGGACATTTTTTCCTGGCCAGTGAATTACCACTGGTGATATTGAAATGCCAATAATGATGCTAGAGGACCCAGCCTAACCCTTGCTCTTGAAGCTATACACTGGCTACCTGGACAGCACCAAGGAAAGATTCAATTCCCAGCTCAGCAGGTGCAGAATGACAGTTGAATGTGCTTTTGGTAGATTGAAGGGATGCTGGCAGTGTCTACTCACTAGTTTGGAGCTCAGTGAGAAAAATATCCCAAGGTTTATAGCTGCCTCTTGTGTCCTGCATAATATCTATGAGGCCATGGGGGAAAAGCTGCCACCAGGGTGGAGGGCAGACGTGAAGCAGCTGCTGACTGACTCTGAACAGCCAGACTCATGGTTCATAACAAGACCCCACTATGGAAATATGCAGTTGAGGGAAGCTTTGAAACAGCACTTGAACTGTCAGTCACAGTACTGGTCTGTGGGCCTAGATATTTACAGGTTACTTGAAGTGCTTACTGTACATTTATGAATATAACTGGGTGTTTTTCTGTAGCTATGAATTCTATGATGCTTGGCGTGTATTTACAAATACTGTCTGCTTTGTGTACCACTATGCATTCTGCAATGTTTGTTGTGAACTAATAGAGGTGATTTGATTCTCCAAAGAATGCAAGTTGAGTGGGAAAAAAGAAACAATGCTGCAGAAAATCAATGTGGTTCTCACAGGTCAGTGTATGTAAAGCTGTGGTTTTCCTTACTGTCCCTGGCATGGAATGGAAGGGGTAAGGATGTGCCCTGTGATGCCATGTGGTATATTAGGAGTTGCAAGGAGCAGCGACCATGGAATTCTCCAAGGACTGCAAAAGGTGGACAGGTCTGGGATTTCTGGACCCGTAGGTCAATCAGGGCCTGCAGCACTTGAATTTGCTGACTGAGAAGACCTACTACATTCTGCTACATTTCCTGCTGCAACTCCTGGAGCCTTTTACTTGTTCTCTCTTTCCTTCTCCATGCTGTTCGTCATGCTGGCTCTCCAAGCCTTTTGTTCATGGTCTGATGCCTCACTGGCTTGCAGGATCTCACAAATCATGTCCTCCCTCATTCTCTTCTTTCTCCTCCTCTTCAGGGTCAGGTGTTCTGCTGGCAAGGAGGGGGCATCCCTCAAGGCCACCCTGCCGAAAACTGCTGATAAAAACAGACAGATGTGCCACTGGATTTACGGTCACAAGAGAAAGGGAAAGATAAATTTCAAAACTCTTCCCATATACACTTTTAATAAGCTATGCTTATCGACACTTCAGCTTTGGAGTGCCTCTGCACAGCACTGCTCTCCAGTCCCAGACGTGGTGAGTACAGCCTGTCAGGGATGCGGGGGGCTGGAGGAGAGGAAGGATTTTGTGTGTCCTTAAGGTATAAAAAAGACACTTACTTTTTTCCATAACTGGTGTTCTTCGAGATGTGTTGCTCATGTCCATTCCATATTAGGTGTGTGTGCTCACCACATGCACTGGTACCAGAAGTTTTTCCCTCAGCAGTATCCGTAGGGGACCAGCTCTGGCGCCCTCTCGAGTGGTGCCCACATGGCGTGGTATAAGGGGCACCGCCGGCTCTCCCCACCCTCAGTTCCTTCTTGCCGGAAACTCCAACAGTGGGGAAGGAGGGCGGGTTGTGGAATGAGCATGAGCAACACATCTCGAAGAACACCAGTTACGGAAAAGGTAACTGTCTTTTCTCTAACCCTCTTGCTTCTGTGCTTCTCTGTCATGACTGACACTCATCTCCTATGCCTGAGCACGGCCTGCCTTTGGCACCCAGCAGTGCAGAGGGTATTGATTGGCAGTTTTCCACAGGCTGTGGGGATTCTAGCTAATATCCAACTCCCAAGGGTCACAAAAGCACAGAGAACACAGCTGCTGATGGACCATATGATGCTAGTCTGTTTACTGCAATGGTGCCAGCTAAATTTATCACACATGGTGTGGGAAAGTCTCTTACCATGGGGGAAGAAATAAGGCTGCCATCACTAGAAACTTATGGAAGAGGATTGCAAAGTATCTCTCAGGAGGATAAAAGAGACATCCCTATGTACATAAACACAGTGCTCTGCATGTCCCCTCTCTCCACCTAACCCAACAAGGAAATGAAAAGCAGATGCCAACTCTACCTCAGTTGTACCTCTGTCTCTTCTTATACAAGTAAAACAATGAAAAGTCGATACCTTTGTCTTGTTAACTTGGGGCCTGGCCGGGTGCCATCTTTAAAAGTAAACATTGTAAGGGAAAAAAATGTATGCGTACACTTACCTGAGTTCTCTTCCCCCTTCATTAGGCTCATCTGTGCTCGCCTGGTAGGACTTGCTAGACTTTGGTGGAGCCTCAAACAGCTCCTGGCTCACAGCATGGCTGGAGTCCCCTGCTATGTCTCCCCCATCCCATCCTCCTCCTCGCCATTCACAGCTAGGGTCTTGGGCTCCCATGAGGAATCCACAGTGGTCTGTGGGTTGCTGGTGAGGTCTCTACCATGGATGGCATGCAGTTCCTTGTAGAAGTGGTAGGTCTGTGGCGCAGCACCAGATCCATCATTGGCCTCCCTGGCCTTGTGATATTCCTGGCAAAGTTCCTTCGCGTTTACACAGCACTGCTGCTGATCCCTGTTATAACCCTTTCCCTGCACCCCCCATGCAATCTGCTCAGGGATGTCCACGTTTCTACAGCTGGTCCGTGCCCAGGAAATCCAATACTTTCTGTCTACTCCAGGCAGGACTGTGTCTAGTACGTCTGTGTGCATGGAGCTGGCATGGTCAGTTAGGCAAGGCAACTGTATGTAACAAAGGTGAGCTGTGTGTGCTCGCCAAGCTGGGCAATCAGGAAGAGGCATTTCGAAAGCACACAGGGGGAGTTAAGTTGGGAGCAGGGCCGGCTCCAGGATTTTTGCCACCCCAAGCGGCGGGGGAAAAAAAAAAAAAGTCGCGATCACAATCAGCAGCAGCTTCACCACGCCACTTCATTCTTCGGCGGCAGGTCCTTCCCTCCGAGAGGGACTGAGGGATTCGCCGCCGAATTGCTGCCAAAGAGCTGGATGTGCCGCTCCTTTCCGTTGGCCGCCCCAAGCACCTGCTTGCTGCGCTGGTGCCTGGAGCTGGCCCTGGTGTGTGTGTGTGTGTGTGTGTGTGTGTGTGTGTGTGTGTGTGTGTGGTTTCCAGTCTTTGTGACCCATAGGCAGCGGAGTTTAAAAATATAACCAGGGTGGTCACTGTCCATTGGGACAGCTGGTGGAGGTCGTTGGAATTGACACATGTCATGCAGTGGCTACACTCGCTCTGCATTGACCTCAGTAGGTCAACCATGGCTCTCCGCAGTTCGGGCAGGTGTTTTTACTGTGTCGCTGTAGTGGGGCACTTACATCAGCCAGTGACAAATTTGAGTGTAGACACATGCGCAAATAGGCTGATCCAAGATGACTTGCATTGAACTAACTTTGTAGCGTAGACCAGGCCTAAGCACTCAGTACCAGACAAGCAAATTCAGCATGACCCTGAAGTCACAAGAAGTTCTTACTTTGGTTTTGATGTATCAGGATTTGGCTGTTAATGAAGTCATAGGAACAAGCCTGCCAGCAGAGTTAAAACCAAAGATGTCAGAAGGTCCAAGGTGAAGAAACTTTTTCAGCTCTTTTGTAATTTAGCTGCTTACAGGGGTCTATACCAAGTTGTTCAGAAATCATTCATCACAGCATGCAACCTAACAAATCCAGGACACCCTGGCATTAGCCTGTCAGTTTCCAGTCAAACCTTTTGTTCAAAGCATAGTATGGAAGCCTGGTTATTCTTTGGCTGGAGAAGGCACAAAGTCATGGCAACAATAAGCACATGGGATCTTTACCAGGTCTGAGGAGTTAAATACCACTTGGGTGAATTAGTGGAGATTATAATTCACCATAGAGTGTTAACTGTCAAGACAAAGTCGAGGGCCCTCTGAAGATAAGGCACCCAACAGATGTTTGTTTGCCCTCTGTATCTAGTTTTTAATTGTAGTTATCCAAGTGAGAGCCTGAGCCAAACTGATTCATCCAGTTTCCAGCATAAGGGTTGTTCTAGATGATTGACACGTGGGAGTTTAGAAATACAGGAGCAGAAGGGGGGGGATCATATTTTCCCTTATAGCTCCCAAACGGTGAATTATTCAGCTCCATTGCAAATGTGCTCTGCATCCGTGGTCCCACGAGGGCAAATTCTCAGGCCTCCGTCTCCCTCCGTTTACTCTTCTGGATATACTTGAATTCTGTACTGAGCACTGTAAGAAAATGAGACAAAGTTAGTGTCTAATGGCACCCAGGAAATTGTACTGTTTCCAGCTCCTCCAGTGAAAACAATACTCTTGCTATTTCTTTCTCTGTTATGATGCATTCACTTCTTCACATGCTGGTTTCTGTTCTCCCCGCACAGTACAGATGCAGCCCCATTTGTTTTCTGTACTGTAGATGAGAGCTCTGGGTTTATTAATCGTCTTGGGGACGTTTCATGTTTCTGCCTAGGTACTTCTATATCCCTCCAATTCCTATAATAACTGAAATCAGTGGGCGTTAGGCACCTACATACCTTTGAGGATCTGGGCTGAGTGCCTCCCCAAGATTAATACATTCATTCTGACACCATCCCCTGAGGGAGGCCAGTTCTATTGTCCCCAAGAGTCAAAAATCCCATGGGAGAGTGTATACAGCAAGGAGCATGTTGCAGATTGGATCTGAATAGCCTGGGATGGAAGGCTACTCACGTGGGGGCTAGCACTTTTCAAATGGCACTACACTGAACAGGTTTTCTAAAGCAACACAGTCTTCCCTCTCCCCACCCCAGCTGGAGGCTGAAGTCTGTGGGAGAGCAGCCCTATGGCCTGAACTGCCTATGACCCCCAGCAATAGGGCAGGGATCATGAGTATTCAGATAGCAGCTCCCCGAGCTTTCTCCAGCTCCCCATATTCAGCTGTCAAAGGAGATTTGCTTTCCCTGTGATAAGGTTTCAAATACAGAAAAGAAATGGAGGAGTTTCAAACACTGTCTAGCTTGTAAATAAAAACCAGCCAGCAGCGTCAGACTCTATCTCCTCCGCTTCCCACCAAGCTTGTCCCGGCTAACAGCTTGGAGTGTCATGAGGTGATTAATGGAGAGTTCAATGGAGTGGGGGAGGTGTCTGAAGTACCAGAGCCTGGCTTTACAAGTACCGCTTCTATCTACAGCCGGGGCGGGCAAACTTTTTGAGCTGAGGGCCACACTGGGTTTCGGAAATTGTATGGAGGGCCGGGTAGGGGAGGCTGGGCCTCCCCAAACAGCCAGGCGTGGCCTGGCCCCCGCCCCCATCCAGCCCCCTCTGCTTCTCGCCCCAATGCTCCCCCCAGACTCCTACCCCATCCAACCCCCTGTTGCCTGTCCCCTGATAGCCCCCAGAACCTCCACCCCTGACTGCCCCCCGCCGCCCCATTCAACCCCTCCTCTCCTTCCTGACTGCCCCCCCCCCGGGACCCCTGCCCCCATTCAACCCCTGTTCCCTGCCCTCTGACCTCCACGACCCCTATCCACATCCCCGCCCCCTGACCACCACCCTGAACTCCCCTGCCCTCTATCCAACCCCCCCGCTCCCTGCTCCTTTACCGCGCTGCCTGGAGCACCGGTGGCTGGTGGCACTACAGCCATGCCGCCTGGCTGGAGCCAGCCATGCTGCACAGCACAAAGCACCAGGTCAGGCCGGGCTCTGCAGCTGCGCTGCCCCAGGAGCTCGCAGCCCCACCACCCAGAGCATTGCGCCAGTGGTGGGGCGAGCTGAGGCTGCAGGGGAGAGGGAACAGCAGGGGAGGGGCGGGGGCTAGCCTCCCAGGCCAGGAGCTCAGGGGCTGGGCAGGAGGGTCCCGTGGGTCAGATGTGGCCTGCGGGCCGTAGCTTTCCCACCTCTGATCTACAGTGATGTAGGCCATGAAGCCCATGCATTTCTATGTCAAGGGGAACATGAACCCACTAGGGGGAATTCTTCACTTTCTTAAGATCTGAGCCAGAGAGAAGCTGCACTGGCATCCCCACTCCCAGCTGGGGCAGTCCCCCTGACATAAGGGGCCTCTGACAGCTTTTCAACCCCTCCCTCCCTGCCTGTAAGGGCCCTGATGTAGGAGCCATTCTAGGGGCCAGAGGGACTATGTCTGTATCTCAGCCCTAATGACCTGCTGCAGCAGGAGCACAAGTCAGAGTACCACTCAGAGCTACTTTCACCAGTGCCAAAGGTTGAACCAGCTCCAGGCTAGGGGAGGCACGTTGCCACCCTGAACCAGGCTCTGCCCTGGCGCAGGGATAAATTTAGGCCTCTGACTGCATGTGTGTCAGCGCTTGCTCAGATGCAATTGTCCAGATTCTTTACTAGACGGTACCAGTACAAAAGCACATTTCAAACAGAAGGCGCCAGCGTGACAGGATGTCGCATTATGAGAGGAAGGTATATCCTAGGTCCTGACTCCCTCACAGGAAACCTCATCTGGCAGGAAAACAACACACGATGGGGCTTTCTGAAGCCTTCCTCTCAATAGCTCTGGCGGTTTCTTGCAGTTGTACATTGCAGGAACCCCACCTCTAACCTTCTACCGAGGCTGCTGCAGCTCTTCGGCGACCAGAGCGATTCTCTAGCTGCTCACACCTTTCCCACAAGCATCTCGAGGAGCCCTTCAATTAACAGCCTGCGCAGAGTTCAGCTTCCGCTTTCAACCCACCACAGAACTATCACATTCCCTTCACCACACACCATGAATTAGGTGTCTATTATTATCCCAGATAATCCTGATGGGATGGGTGTCGAAATGCAGAGAGGTTCAGCAGCTTGGCCGAAGTCACAGGATGTCAGTCTGTGGTAGAACCGGGAACACAACCAAGATCGCCTGACGACTCAGCTCATATTTCCGGTCTCTACAAGTCATTACCAATCTGATAACGGTACATACAGCCAGAAGAAAACACTAAGCTTGAATAAACATCCCAAATTAAGAAAAAAGTGCATCTTCAGGAGCCCAGAGCACCCCAACAAATCTGTTGTAGGAGCAAAAAGGACAAAAATAGTATGTTCCTGAAGAGTAGTAACTCTGAATCCATCCAAAGCAAACCATTCTACGTTGTTGTTATTACTTATCTGTTTATGTTACTTGCAAGCCTGCCATGCAGAGCTGGTTGGGGGGAAAAAAAAACCTCAACAAAATCAATTTGTTTGTGTCCATTTTCAGTGGAAAATTTTAACAATAAAAAAACCAAATAAACAATTTTTTTTAAGTTTTTGTTTGCTGAAGACTGAAAAAAATTGAAGAAAAGCCAATAAAAATAAATCATGGAAAGCAAAACAGTTTCCACACACACAAAAAAAAATAGTTTAGTTTAAAATTCAGTTCTCCATTGGAATTTTTTTTTCCAGCCAGCCCTACTGCAAAGTACTTTTTGGGGAACACAGATCAAATCGTTGCTCCGAGGAGCTTACAGTCTGAATGGTTTTAACTCTGATCGGTTCATGATGAACCACACAATATGCAAAAATTATGCAAAAATAATGTGGAGATACAGGATAGCTAATCGGCCAAAAAAATTAACCAACCAAGACAAAGACCCATTTGGAAAATCCTACATCAAAGACTGCAGCAATGTTTGATGTCTGAGCCATGCTCCATCCCAAATATAATCAGAAAAGACTGATATGCAACCACTGATTATTAATTGACTAACAATAGCCCAACAATCAACACACTCACCCCTACTCGGAGATGATACAGCTGCTACAGCGAGAGAATAGGTGGTTCTAGCAAGCAGTGAAAACTAATGATGTCCTCTCATCTCTGCCTGCTAGAAGCTAAAAGAATCCTTCCTGAAACACCCATTACTTTTGGATTGCTGATCCTTGGGCCACTAGAATGACTGTGGAGCCCAGAGTGAAATATTAGTAACTGAAGTTCAGGTCTGTACTTTCCCTGAGAGTCCTTGAGTTATATAAAGGCGATTAAAATAACATAGTTGTTGGCCAGTTTAACATTTATGTTACAGTGTCTGATCTTAAAACTGGGATGACAGTGTCACAGATTAAAATTTGGGCATTCCTCATTCCTGCTCCAACTACTAAACCACAACTCTCTCAAACTGGGAATTACCTATTGAAGGTAAATTTTGAAACAAAATATTTTTTAAAAATACAGACTATCAGCATAAGCCACACTTCTTCTTGATGTTGCTGAATCTTCCAAAGAAAAATTAGAATCAGTTAGAAATGCAAAAGGCCTGCTAGGTCATTGAATCCTTTCACACCAAAAGCAGGATATAGTCCATGAGAGATTGTACCAGAAACTCAATTGATACTATAACTTTGATCTTAACCACAATAATCAGCTCTTCCGTACACAATGCCTCCCAAAATATTACACAAAGGATGGATGAAATGATTTGGATAAAAATGATCCAAACCTTCCTCAGACCTCAACTAACCTTTCATTGAACCTGTATGGGGACACAACAAAGAGAGACATTACAGCAGACATGTCTAACCCGCGAAAAAAACACAGAAATTGGGCTTGTTTTGGCTTAATTGGCTTGTGAGTTGCTTGTTGGCTAGTTTTTGGCTTGTGGCTTGTTTGGCTTGTAGCTTGTTGCTTCTTCTTTTTGATCGGCTCCCGCCAAGAAGGGGCAAGGGGAGGAGGAGAGAGAGTCAGGGGTGCACAGCGGGCCCACCACAGTCCCAGACTGCAGGCTGTGGGGATCTAGTCACAGAGTGTTGGGGTTTTTAGGGATTGGTTTGTTTTGAAATGGGATTAGCTGGATTCTTGTCTTATTGTGAAAGTCAGGGTGCTTATTTACTCACGTGAAAGTTGGAAACTGTGCATTAAAGACGCACCTCTGTTCTGGTCCTGACCAGAAAAGTCGTTAAGAAATACTATCCCCACCCCACATTAGTCCCAGTTCCAGCCTAAATAGACAGTAAATACCCAAAACTCCCATCCTTGTTTTACAGACCAGAGATGCTGAGGGCTCAGATAAGCATCTGATCTTTAATGTCTATATCCATTCCAAGCCTCCGAACCATTCGATGTTTGCTTATGCCCCAAAAGTGACCATTTAATAAATGAGCTCAAGATGCAACATTCAACATCCAGCTCTGGGTTCAGATTTCAAACAGCTCCCTTTGGCCAGCTATCTCTGAGGGTAAATATTTTTGGCAACTAGCCTGATCTCACTACTGCTCAGACAATCGGAAGCCTTTTTTTTGTGTAAAACACTAACTTGCACTTCGTCCTTTATGGTCATTGCAGAGCTCAAGTCTTTGAAACTCAGATATGAAGATGTTAAAAGTTATTCCATAAATCACAGGCCATGTAAATTCTGATACGTTTCTGTGTTTGTTGACATGCGGTACACTGTTACCACTCCTTCATCTTGACTCCTGCATGGAAAAAACATTGAGACTCATCTGGATGTGCTGGGAACACTGCACTACCAGAGGAGAATGGACAAAGGCCTCCCCACCCACTTTGGAATAGCCATCACTTCATACAGTTACAGAGTAGGCCCCTAGGTTTTCCCCCGCCCCGCTTGTAATGGGGTTGGCACCTACCTCTCATGAGTGCCCTCTTCTGGTTGGGCGTGCCTGTGTTATTTAGTTCTAGTGACCCTTTTCAGTGATTCTCAGGCAGGTTTGTCAGTGACACAGTGCTCTGGCCAAGTCACACTGTCTGCATGTTAACCAGCACAAACCCCTTCCAGGGTATACGGTCCACCGGGGCATATCTCAGTACCCCTCTGGTGGTGTCTCTCTCTAGCCCTCCCTGGGCTTTGGTCTTTAGTAATCCAGCCCTCATTTGGGCTGCAGCCCTCCCCAGTCCTAGCAACCAGCCTGGAGCTCCCTGAATGCTCCCCCGGGCCCTGCTGCTCTTCCAGACAGACAGCCCTACAGTCCTTTCTTCTCCTGCTCCAAGCAGCAACTGACTACTGCTCTGCTCTGCAGCTCCATTTATATGGCCCTCCTGGGCCCTGATTGGCTGCTTCCCCTACAGCCACTCTAGCCTGCTTGGAGGACCTCTCAACTGTTCCTTCCCTGGGATGGGTGTGGCCGAACCCTGAGGCCTCCAGCAGGGGGTCTTTGGGCCTAGTCCACCCCATCATACCCCTACAGTGAGGTTTTTTTCCACAGGTGCTCTGTCTCTGATCTGACCCAACCTAGTTCACATGGAGCTCCACGGGGTTCCACATTACTTCACCCCTATTCCTTAAAGATATAGCCAATTGCTTGACTACAGTTGTGGGATGTTATTAAGAATGTTTGAGAGACCAATTAACCAAGCTTAGCCAACTTTTATTTGTCAAAGACAAAGGAGCATAATACAGAAAGTAAAGAGTTCATGCTTCATCAGTCCTTCTGGGAAGGAAATCTGGCAGCATCCAGTTCACTTTACACAGGTGTGCTCTGAAAATATGCACTTAAACTATTTATAGTATGGTTAGAGAGCATACTACATGTCAGCAAAGATTAAAATCGATCAATCAACTTTTGGTCTTGCTTTTCTTGTATCAAGCTTATCTTTTGTTTTGGATACTACATTCCAAGTACCAATATGGGCCATGGAGGTACATCCCAATCTGTAACAGGACACATCTTTCATGCATCTTGCCTTTGAATCTGCTGGAGTCCAGCAGACCTTAGAGACCTTATGAATCCTGACTTCAGCTTTACAAAGTGTTATGGGTGTTATCTGAGCCAGGGCCCACAACATCTTGGCACCTGAGGCGAGGAGCTCAAATGAAGCCCTCATGCCCCCTCGCTTGGGCCAAAACTTTGAAAGGTCTCAATTCTGTCTTCTTCCTGTTCTGCTCCTCTCACGGTACTGCTCTGCTACCTACCCCAATAAAGGAGAACTAACAACTTAAAATGCCTTGTTCAAAAATTGTAAGTAACACGTAACTTTCAAACGCCTGAACAGCAAATGTAACTTTTCTTGTCTGCATAGTAAACACTGGCATTTTTATCTGTTTGAATAATCAAAGTGGTGCTTTCTGTGCCTTCCTGGTTGCAAAGATTTGAACTGCTTCCTGCTGAAGGTCCACAGTCTGGGCCAGCTCATGCTCTATTGAGATGGTTGCAAGGTCGACCAGCCTCTCCTGTGTCATTGTGGAGTGTAGATGTGTTTTTATTAACTTCAGCTTGGAGAAGCTGTGTTCTCCACTGGCAACTGTTACAGGAAGTGTTAGAAGTATGCACAGAGCAACAAAAGCATTTGGAAAGACGGTAGTCATCTTATTTGTGCACATATATTCCAGAACAGCCTTTGGAGTTGATCCTGCTGAAATGTATCTTGAAAGGGCTTTCAGTTCATTACCTAAATCACTCGCATAAATATCGCGTATGTCATCACGTGTCAACACTGTCTCTAGTGCCCTGCATTGCTGGTGTAGGCCTTCTTCAGGTACAGTGAGGAGTTTTGGAATATCATACAACATCCCAAATATACTGCTGTGTTCCTTGAGCTGCATGAGACGTTCTTCAACTGACTGTATTGCACAATCTAGCACCTGGTTAAAGAATTCAACTTTGAATTGTTGTTTGGGGTCTCTTATGGGATTATCCTGTGCCTCGTAATCAAAATGTCTTCTTCTTCGGTGACTCTTGTATTCTTGAATGGGTGGGAAAATAGCTTCAGTGTGAAGTTCCTCTGCCAACTTCTGTGCACTCTTCAGAACGTTTTGAAATCCCTCATCTGACCGGTAAGACTGTAAGTATGACTTTGCTTTGTCCAGTTGTTCCATTGCTCCAGATATATCAAGGTCAACACCTTGGAGTCTCTTGCTTACAACATTTATTTCAAACAGTATGTCATGTCACAATACTAAGCCACACAGAAATTTGAAGTTATGTATGTTTCTGGTGATTCCATTTCCCTCTGCCACTGTTC
>NC_048305.1:14639940-14710302 GCF_013100865.1 Trachemys scripta elegans | reverse complement strand
CAATTCCCATATCTTCCAGCTTTTTAAGAAGCACATTTGTCATACCGACAGGTTTCAGAGTAGCAGCCATGTTAGTCTGTATCCGCAAAAAGAACAGGAGTACTTGTGGCACCTTAGAGACTAACAAATTTATTTGAGCATAAGCTTTCGTGGGCTACAGCCCACTTCATCAGATGCATAGAATGGAACATATAGTATCTGATAAAATGGGCTGTAGCCCAGGAAAGCTTATGCTCTAATAAATTTGTTAGTCTCTAAGGTGCCACAAGTACTCCTGTTCTATTTGTCATACCAGCTCCTGTAGTATCATCAATGTCAATAAATTCTAGAAAATGCTCTCTGACAGTCACCATTGCAGGGACATTTTCACTAGGTTCTGTTGTTGTTACAAAACACACCATTAAAGTAATTTGTTCTGTATGGCCGATATCAGGTATGTTTAACTTTGTTGCCAGTAACTGTATGATCTCATTTTGAATTGTTTTTCCAAGGTAGTGGCCTGTGTACATTTCTTGGGTGGTGACTCTTTTTAGATGCTCTTGGAGTACAGCATCAAACTCAGCCATCAGCTCCACAATTTTAAGGAAGTTTCCATTGTTTGGCACATACAGCTGATCTGAAGTGCCACACAGTGCTAGGTTTTGGGTAGCAAGCATTCTCACAATGGCAATGAGCCTTTTCAGAACATTTTGCCAGTAAAGAGACTCTGATGCAATCTTTTCTTGATGGTGATCATCTATTGTGGCCTTTAACCTTAGTCTCATCTCAAGCTCTTTCCACCAATGGAATGCTCTCTGGTGATTTGCTGCCTTCTCATGGCATGCCAGATTTCTAGCCAGATTTTTCCAGTTTGTTCCTGTAGAACCCACTGTGACTGGAACATTAGACTGGAAGAGTTTGCAACAAAAACAGTATGCAGCATTCTGGATTTTTGAATACGTAAGCCATGGCCTCTCCATTTTGTCACCATTGGGGATTTCATGCCAGTAATGTGTTGGATGGAAACTTTTATTTTCATTGTCTTTGGGGAACATGAAGTTTTTCACTTGCTGTGGCCCATGGAGTACAAGGAAGTCCCTCAGGCTACTGCTCAAGTGGGTCCTCAGTCCTGGATCATCTAGACTTAAGGAACTAAACTCAGCAGCAGCTGTTTCTTGCGCCTCCACCGCACTCTTCTCTGATCTACACTTTTCTTCAGGAATGTGCATGGTTACATCCATTTGAGATGGAGATATGGATGCTCACCTGCACTCTGACTAACTGGAAGATCAGGCATCTCCTCACCACTCTCATCCTCACTGGGGCCGGAAGGCTCTCCGTGAACATTTGTGTCTATGTGTCTCAGGAGAGCTCCTTCCTGCTTAGATAGAAAAGCTTCCTTTGCTTTCTTTCTTTTTCTGAATGTTGCCCCAGACGGATGTTTTCTTCTTTCACTCATGACTGCTGTTCTGTGCCAGCTGTAGTGGCTCTCAACACTCAGTTGAAGGGGACAATAAGCAGGCTGGTAGCAGGGCCTGAGTGAGGGAAGATATCACCATCTTAAGGGCCTAACCGGCTCCTACTACTTCAGTTGACTGCCTGTTCTCCTCAAGTGAGTTCATGGAAGCAGCAGGAAACAGGAAGCTCCCTGAGAAGCTGGTGTTAATCAGTCCAGGCTCCTGGGGGTGCTAGAGAGGTCCATAAGAGTCTCCTCCTCCTCTCTCTCCCTGCAGCTCCTGCTGCTTTCTGTTATCCCTCTCACCTTTTCTCCTACCTGCTTGTTATGTCTCTTGTGCCCTCCTTCCTCCAGTACAGCACTCCACCATCTCTGTGCATCTAGAGCAGAGAGAATACATATGCACCAGCAGCAGACACAATTTTCTACACTCTGGGTCCTAGTGGCGCCCCTCCCCCCTCCCACACACACACACAGTCTGGCACCTGAGGTGGCCGCCTCAGTTCACCTCATGTTAAGGCCAGCCCTGAGCTGATCCTGAGCAGAAGTGAACAGTATTGTGGGAAAGACATAATACAACTTGGTTCACATAACTGCCTGCATGCTCTTTGTGATACAATATTAATGAGGTGTGCACTACCCTAACATTGGTATGGCCTAACACCATCTTTCAAGCACTGCACCTCTAACAGAGGTCATTGTGCTTTTTTGCTGCAGCTGGGAGCAGTCTGCTCTCGGAAAGATACCAAGATTCTAATGCTACTCTGAGACCAGTTCCCAGGAAACTCTAGGTGTTGAGCGGCCATTGCGGTCTCAAACACAAACACATTCACATTCACACACCAGCTACTAACTATACCTGCACTACTTCAGCCCAAGGAATGAAAAGCCCATTATCAGTCTCAGCCTCTGGTCTCCTATGTCACATCTCATGGTGCTGTAGCCAAAGAATCAGGCCAGCAAATCAGATCCTTTCAGATCTCAGTACCAGCATATTAAAATGGATTGATGCAGTTCTGAGCATTCCTAATTGACCAAACTAAGCAATTAAAGCATCATTTCAGTCTGCAGAAAAATACAATGGGCATACTTCTGTCCTCATTTACGCGGGTGCAAATCAGGAATAATTCCACTGATGTCAACGATGTTCCACTGGTGTAAGCCCAGTGGAAGTGAATCAGAACAGATCAGAGTTCCCTTGTCACTCAGCATTTCATATCCACTCCTGTGATGACTGATGACCAATGGAAGCACATTTTCCTACTGCAAAACTTCTAAACTCTGTAGAAGAAAGCCAAGCCATGGAGGTCTTCTGTTGCATAAGAAAAGTCTCATACTTCAAAGAACTGGTGTGTGAAATATAGCAAGAAAACTATTCAGATATGAAGAGCTGTAACTGAACAAAGAAAGAATTAAAGATCAGCGGGAAAGCAGTATACAATAGCGATGCTTCTCTCACCTTATTCTTAGCTGACTTGCCTAAACTCTATGTGCTCTGTGAGAGATGTCTGGTGCTTTTAGGAAACTAAAACATTTTTTCTTCATTAATGAGAACCCGCTAGCATAGGACAAGAGTTCCATGGTGGAAGAACAAGTTAGGAGATATCCAGAGAGATGCTTTCAGCTTGTTCCAAAATCCTAGCATTTGCTCTAGCACTCCGCTGTAAATCCAGGAAGCAACAGTACAGACCGACAGGGCTGACAAAACATGTCTTAACTATCCCCTCAGAATGGTTAACCAGCTTTGTAACAGCTGCTGGGCCAACTGCACAGACATCTGTTAAAGAAGCATAAATCTCCCACAACAAAGCCTTCCCTATAGGATTTAATGCTAACCTTCTTCTCATGAAGGTTTGGTATCAAGCAACCGAGGAAAAGAAAGTCATGTGTTTTTTTTATATATTCAGTAAAGCAAGGTGTCTTTTTGGTGCTTTTAATATTAGGGTGGAAGGAGGAGTGTTTGATGGGACAAATCTTGCACAATTAGAAAGGCTTAGACAGCACACGGGAGGGCTGCTGCGTGTGAAGAGTACTGAAAACCACAGACTGGCTGTGGGCAATGAGACATTACATTAAGAGGTTCACATTACCTTCAATGTGAATCTCATGAGTGGGACTGAGGGCACAATTTGACCCTAAAAGGAGAATGGAATTTGAACACTGGGGCCACTTACATGACTGTATCACTTATATATTTGTGTGGGGAAAGCAAACTTGACAGTTTGCCCATGCTCCCAATCTCTTACAAAGACAGAATTAACTGAGTCACTGGAAAAACAAAATTGCCTGTGATTCCAAAGAAATATGAAAGCTATGGTCTATGGGTCTGTAAAATTAGGCTTCTCAAAACAGTTCAACGGTATGTGCTCTAGAAACCATCAACAGTCCACTACACCACATGTCCAGGCACTTCCTGGAAGAAATGAAATGTGTCCTATAGTTCATACTGTAGTCAGTGCAGAAGTTGCTTTAAAATTCTTACTGGTGTGGAAGTCTTATGTTTGTGCATTCTCCTGAATAGGGGGTCTTTTGGCATAACGAAGATAGCTGAATGAGATGAAGCACCTTACTTGCCTTCATTAAACCCCAAACTGCGCACTCTCAGTCCTGGTCTACACTATGAGTTTAGGTCGAATTTAGCAACATTAGACTGATGTAACCCTGCACCCGTCCACACGACGAAGCCATTTTTGTTGACTTAAAGGGCTCTTAAAATCGATTTCTGTACTCCTCCCCACTGAGGGGATTAGTGCTGAAATCTACATTGCCGGGTCGAATTTGGGGTAGTGTGGATGCAATTCAACGGTATTGGCCACCGGGAGCTATCCCAGAGTGCTCCATTGTGACCACTCTGGACAGCACTTTCAACTCAGATGTACTAGCCAGGTACACAGCAAAAGCCCCAGGAACTTTTGAATTTCATTTCCTGTTTGGCCAGCATGGTGAGCTCATCAGCACAGGTGACCATCCAGTCCCAGAATCGCAAAAGAGCTCCAGCATGGACCGAATGGGAGGTACTGGATCTGATCGCTGTTTGGGGAGAAGAATCCATGCTATCAAAACTCCATTCCAAAAGACGAAATGCCAAAATATTTGAAAAAATCTCCAAGGGCATGATGGACAGAGGCTACAACAGGGATCCGCAGCAGTGCCGTGTGAAAATTAAGGAGCTCAAGCAAGCCTACCAAAAAACCAAACAGGCAAACGGCTGCTCCGGGTCAGAGCCCCAGACATGCCGCTTCTATGATGAGCTGCATGCAATTCTAGGGGGGGCCCCTACCACTATCCCACCCCGTACGTGGACACCTACAAGGGGGGAGTCTCATGCAACAGGGATGAGGATTTTGGGGACGAGGAAGATGAGGAGGTGGAGGAGGATGAGGATACTGCACAGCACGCAAGCAGAGAAACCATTCTCCCCGACAGCCAAGAACTGTTTATTACCCTGGAGCCAATACCCTCCAAACCCTCCCAAGGCAGGCTCACAGACCATGAAGCCGGAGAAGGCACCTCTGGTGAGTGTACCTTTGTAAATATAATGCATGGTTTAAAAGCAAGTGTGTTTAATGATTAATTTGTCCTGAAAACTTGGGATGCATTCGCAGCCAATACAGCCCCTCCTTTTAAATGGCCAACCCAACGGGTGCTTGGTATGGGAAAGGAGGGCGCTGCTGTTTGAAACCATTCCCACAAGTTATGAAGGTTGAAGAAGCCAAAAGACTGTGGCTTACCATGGCTGCGTGGAAGCCAAATTCTGTTTCCTGGCCCTGCGTGTGTGATCTCTCACACCAAACCAGCAGGCCCTCAATATAAGAGGCAAAATTCGACCTTGTACCGAAAGCACATGTGCTATTTAATGTTAACAGCTTGGTTCACCATGAAAGAGTCTACCCATTGTTCTCTAAAATGTGTCTTTTTAAATACTCCTCTCCCTTTTTTTCCTCCCGCTGCTGCAAATGTTTCAACGCTCCCCCTATCATCTCTGTCCCAGAGGTTGGCGCAGATAAGAAGGCGAAAAAAACGTACTTGCGATTAAATGTTCTCTGAGCTCATGCAGTCCTCCAGCACTGAAAGAGCTCAGCAGAATGCATGGAGGCAAACAATGTCAGAGTCCAGGAAAGCAGAAAATGAATGCGAGGACAGGAGGGATGAGAGAGATGAGAGGTGGCGGGAGCAAGATGAGAGGTGGTGGCAGTGCGATGAGAGGAGGCAGGATGCAATGCTGAGGCTACTGGGGAATCAAACAGATATGCTCCAGCATCTGGTGGAGCTGCAGGAAAGGCAGCAGGAGCACAGGATGCCGCTGCTGCCCCTGTGTAACCGCCTACCCTCCTCCCCAAGTTCCATAGTCTCCTCACCCAGATGCGCAAGAACGCAGAGGGGGTGGGGGGAGGAAGCTCCGGGCCCCCAACCACTCCACCCCAGAGGACTGCCCAAGCAACAGAAGGCTGGCATTCAATAAGTTTTGAAGTGCAGTGTGGCCTCGTCCTTCCCTCCTCCCCTCATCCACCACCCCACCTGGTGCTTCCCTCCTCCCCCACTCCTCCCGGGCTACCTTGGCAGTTATCCCCCTATTTGTGTGATGAATTAATAAAGAATGCATGATTTTGAAACAATAATGAATTTATTGCCTTTGCAAGCGGTGACCAAAGGGGGGAGGGCAGTTGGCTTACTGGGAAGTAGAGTGAACCAAGGGGGCGGGTTTTCATCAAGGAGAAACAAACAGAACTGTCACACCATAGCCTGGCCAGCCATGAAACTGGTTTTCAAAGCTTCTCTGATGCGCAGCGCGCCCTGCTGTGCTCTTCTAATCGCCCTGGTGTCTGGCTGCGCGTAATCAGTGGCCAGGCACTTTGTCTGAACCTCCTACCCCGCCATAAACGTCTCCCCCTTACTCTCACAGATATTGTGGAGCACACAGCAAGCTGCAATAACAATTGGAATATTGGTTTCACTGAGGTCTAATTGAGTCAGTAAACTGTGCCAGCGCGCTTTTAATGTCCAAATGCACATTCTACCACCATTCTGCACTTGCTCAGCCTATAGTTGAACAGCTCCTTACTACTGTTCAGGGTGCCTGTATATGGCTTCATGAGCCATGGCATTAAGGGGTAGCCTGGGTCCCCAAGGATAACTATAGGCATTTCAAGTCCTCAACAGTTATTTTCTGGTCTGGGAAGTAAGTCCCTTCCTGCAGCTGTTCAAACAGAGCAGAGTTCCTGAAGATGCGAGCGTCATGTACCGTTCCCAGCCATCCCACATTGATGTCTGTGAAATGTCCCTGGTGATCCACCAGTGCTTGCAGCACCATTGAAAAGTACCCCTTGCGGTTTATGTACTGGCTGCCAAGGTGATCCGGTCCCAAGATAGGGATATGGGTTCCGTCTATCGCCCCACCACAGTTAGGGAATCCCATTGCAGCAAAGCCATCCACTATGACCTGCACATTTCCCAGAGTCACTACCCTTGATAGCAGCAGCTCAGTGATTGCGTTGGGGCTACTTGGATCACAGCAGCCTCCGCAGTAGATTTACCCACTCCAAATTGATTCTTGACTGACCAGTAGCTGTCTGGCGTTGCAAGCTTCCAGAGGGCTATCGCCACTCGCTTGTGAACTGTGAGGGCTGCTCTCATCTTGGTATTCTTGCGCTTCAGGGCAGGGGAAAGCAAGTCACAAAGTTCCATGAAAGTGCCCTTACGCATGCGAAAATTTTGCAGCCACTGAGAATCATACCAGACCTGCAACACTATGCGGTCCCACCAGTCTGTGCTTGTTTCCCGGGCCCAGAATTGGCATTCCATAGCATGAACCTGCCCCATTACCACCATGATGTCCAAATTGCCAGGTCCCGTGCTTTGAGAGAAGTCTGTGTCCATGTCCGCATCACTGTCGTGATCACACTGTCGTCGCCTCCTTGCCTGCTTTTGCAGGTTCTGGTTCTGCACATACTGCAGGATAATGCGCGAGGTGTTTACAATGCTCACAACAGCAGTGGTGACCTGAGTGGGCTCCATGCTTGCCATGGTATGGCATCTGCAGGAGAGCAGGAGAGCAGAGTTGCAGCGGAAGCGGTGGATGACGACGGATGCTATGAGAATAGATGCTTATACTGAACGACGAGAGGACCTGCGAGGTAGATTCATCGCACCGGGAGAGCAGGAGAGCAGAGTTGCAGCGGAAGCCGTGGTTGGATGATGACGGTTAGCAGTCCTACTGCACCGTCTGCTGAAAGCAGTATGGCGTCTGCATGGAAAAAAGGCATGAAACGATTGTCTGCCATTGCTTTCACGGAGGGAGGGGCGACTGACGACATGTACCCAAAACCATCTGCGACAATGTTTTTGCCCCATCAGGCATTGGGACCTCAACCCAGAATTCCAATGGGCAGCGGAGACTGCGGGAACTGTGGGATAGCTACCCACAAAGCAACGCTCCGGAAGTTGACGCTAGCCACGGTACTGTGGACGCACTTTGCCAACTTAATGCACTTAGTGGGAACACACACAATCGACTGTATAAAATTGCTTCCTAAAAATCCACTTCTAGAAATTCAACCTAATTTCGTAGTGTAGACATACCTTTAGACTCAGTTCAGGAGCTCTGATTTGGTTTTGCAAAACCTCACTGGTCAGGGTTTGGTTTCACAAAACAAAATCCCAAAACAGGCATTTTTGGGGTTCTGAGTCACCAGAGTGTGAAGGCTTTTCAAGAAAATGATTTGCTGGTTGTCAAAGGCATGAGCCAACTCAGGAGACATACTAGTGAGATACAGAGCTTCCTCTGAGACTCAGAGTGTCCCCATCATTATTTTTTTTTTTATAAGAACAAGCAAAATGCCAAAAGGTCAGAATTTGAGCTTGGGTAAGCAAAGCTTTGAAGTTTACATTTAAAACTGAGCCAGACAATGCACAGTAAAATGCACTGCAAGGAACAATCCAGCACTGGCCTAGAGGATGTACTAGATGTCACAAGACCTGGACCATCTCCAATTTCTAGGGTTATCTGAATTTTTAACTTGAGGCTGAAAAACTAAGCTGAAATCTCCCAAGAACCACCTCTCTTGGGGTATTCTGGCATTTCCACTCTCTACCCTCACCAGAACCAAGCTATGGAGAGGGACGTGGCTATGACAAATAATAGGTTTGGGGAGGGAGGCAGGAATAAACCTACTGTGAGCCTCCACAACTCTTGGATTTGATACCAGTTTTGGGGTTTTGTTTTATCCGGCCCAGCCTCACTCTTTGGACGAATGTGCCCTGTTTCAGTTAACAAGGCAAAACCTGAAGCTATCCTGGCAATGGTCACACTGACCCAGTTACTCTAACACTCAACACGTCCTTCAACCGATGGAAAATTCATTCAACAACATTAAAAAGCGACACCCGCCACACAAAACCTTGTAGGTAAAGAAAGAACAACTTCCTGCAATACCCGCAGGCAGTGATGTTGGGACAATCTGAGAGGTGAACGGCACAGAAGGGCAAAACCTTGCTCTGCATCAAATTTCACAGCCAGGACTCGGCTTCTTGGCCTCGGTCCCAGTTTACCTCAGGCAGAACAGCGTGGAAACAGTTTCATTCATTCTGTTTTGCTGATAGTGGCACACTGGGAGCTGAAACTTTGCACTGGCCATGTCTGCCATTAAGATCAGCTCAAAGAAATTCAGTGCTGTGTCAATTCAGTCTAATGGGAGAAATATTTTATCCTCATGCAGGGGGCAGGACTCCTCTAACTAGATCTTGGTGGAAATATTTTAATTAAAAACTAATTTAGATGAAAAATGGCTTATTGTGAACAACAAAACAAAAAATGTGGAAAAATTGCTTTTTGACATTTTCCCAAAAGAAAAATTTTTGGATCAAAAACACTTTTCAAAAATTTAAAATTTTTACTGAAACCCAAAGTCCAAAAACAGTTTTTTGAAAATCAAAACATTTTTAGTTTTCAAAAACAACCCTAAAATATTTTCATGGGGGGAAAAGGAAAGAAAATAATTCCCCTCCCCACAAAAAAAATCCTATGAAAAATAATTGCTATTTTCCGACGAGCTCTACCTCTCACCGGTAAAACAGGAAAAGGGGTGGTTCCCTTACTGATGCACCACTGTTATCTTGTGTCTTCTACATTGTGAAAGCATTTCCCAACTAGGGTGAACAGAGAGCAAGTGTGAAAAATTGGGACAGGGGGTGGGGGATAATAGGAGCCTATATAAGAAAAAGACCCCAAAATTTGGACTGTCCCTATAAAATCGGGACATCTGGTCACCCTATTCCCAACACTCAGCGTAATTGGTTTCACCACAGAAATGTAGGACAGGACTGGAAGGGACTGTGAGAAGACAGCCAAGATAGTAATAGCCAGGAGTTAGACCATGAGCCCAGTCCAAGGACCCCTGTAGTTCACTGAGTGTTTCCCAGAACAGTAGAGCTAACTGATCATGGAGGCTGCTTTATCCCAATTCAGCAGATTCAAACACCAGCAATGCTGAATCAGCCCTTCATTCTTTGCAGGAACCTATGATGGGCAGAATGTTAAAATCCAAAGCTTTGGGCACACTTGCATCACAGCATCATACGTATCTGCTGCTGGGGTGGGAGGTTGGGGAACAGAAGATCCCATAAAGCCTGTGTTTTCCCTTTGCCAAGATTTCTTTTCCCATCTACTATCGTGAAGGCTGCCACCTTCCACCCCCACGCTGGCTGTACTTCATGGGTTAGTACTTTGAGACGGAAGAGAAGATAAGATTAACGTTACTGCAAATAATCATGTCCCTCAAGTTCAAGGTTAACAGTTATAAAAGCAAAAGTTTATATTAATTTTATTTCTTGGCTCATTTTTGTTCAAGTAGTTGCTTCCTGTGTGTGTTGGGAATGGATGATCTGTGCTGGAGAAGAGGTTAATAGAGAGTTTAAAATTATGATGAAATTGATGCTTTGCATTAGTGGTGCTTAATTGTTGAATGCCTTTGCCAGAAACCAAAGACACAGTTACCCCCACCGTAAGGTAGTACCAACTTACATACTGCAGGACATGTGCTTTTAGAAGCTTGATCTCAATTCAAACCACTTGTATTTGACTGGGATTGAACCATGAAGCCTGTGGGGAAGACGGTTGTATTTATATTGGTTATTTAATGGGTATCAAATTATGTTTGGGCTGAGTTATCATACACAGTACTAATGGCTGGTGGGTTTCTCCTTGTTTATGCAGCTAATGGAGAGTCATGTAAACTGTCACAGCTCTGATTTCTTCCATCAGCCAACACAGACAGAACACAGGGGACACCTGGGGGAATTTACAGGGACTAAATTGCAGGGATTGACAGTAAACCAGGCCTTCATGCTCCAGCTAAGACAACTCACACCACCAAATATATGCAAATACACCAGGGTTATTCAGATACAGTTAAGATCAAAACCAATGCCAGTGCATTCCAAGTATCATTTGCGTTACCAGCCCCACACCCCTGATTGTCTAGAACAAATGCTTGGTTTAGAACTAATTGGGAACTATCTCTCAATCTTTTTTTATGTGGTTTCCACACAATCAAAATTTTCTGGGGGTAATTTTTGATTTTGATGAAATTTTTTAATTTGCCATTGGGAAAAATCAAAAGGAAATGTTTTGTTTCCCAACTTGAAACAGTTTGGTTGGTTCAACTGTATTTAAATGTTTTGTGTCAGGTCAGTTAGACATTAATCTGGGTCCCCCTGAGTTATCATATTGCCTCATGGGAGTTGTAATTCAAGTGCCTTATGACCCTATTCATCTGTTGGCCAGCTTCCCTGACAAGACAACATCTTTCATAATGCACTCCCGTCTCACTTCTGGCTGAGCCATCATAGGAGTCTGATGGCCATGGTGCATCTAGTCTGGCCAGGGAGCCTCACCCATAGAGGAGAATATGGGCATGCAGCACCTGAACTACAACTCCCATGAAGCAATGCAGCAGCTTAGGCAGATGCTGGTTCAATGTCAAATTGAGCCAAAATGCAATGTCTTGATTTGGGAATGTAACAAATTTTCATTTCAATAAAAAAAGGTGTTGAAACAAAACATTCTGAAAAATTTCTTTTCACAACTTTTTGTTCCACAAAACATTTTATTTTCTCTACTTTTAGTCCTGATTTGGGATGAAAAATGTCAAAGTACAGGAATTTCCCATGGGATGGAAATTCCAATTCATGCTGAGCTCTAAACAGGACAAAGTGGCAAGCTACCAAAGAAGTTCCACAACAGATCACAGCCAGCTAGGAGTGCATTATACACCAGAGAGAGCCATATGCAATATTTTCTGACTGATCAATCAACTAGATCTACTGAGAACTGCGCTTTTAATGCTCCCTTACTGTTCTGCAACATTCACCTTTATCTACATGAATTTCTTTGTTCCCATGTAAATGTAACATGTTTATAAGGCAAGCAAAAAAAAAAAAAAAGTTGTGACCTTCAGTTATCTAACTAGGACCCAATATTAACAAGTAGAGGAGGCTGAAAAGTAAAAAAAGAAAAGAACAATAATTTTGTCAAAACTTTTTATGTGGGTCTCTTTTTTTTTTTTTTCCAAAATGTTGATGAACAACTGAATACACGAACAACCTGATCAATGCAGCTCTAAAGTGAAGTATCGAATGTGCTACAGTCAATCATTTTGGGCAGTTGTCAGAGATGGTGGATTGGAATAACGTACTCATCTCCTGGGCCAATTCTTTGCTTAGCCCATACATTAAGCATTAGAAGTGCTGCAGCTAGATCTTGTCAAGTACTGAGCATCTTTATCTCCCACTGGCTTCAAGAGGCAGTGAGTGTGCTGACCGCCATATTGCAGTCTGAACCTGCAAGGTACTGAAATCAGACTTCTAAGGTACCTTAGCTATTAAACCATATAGTGTTTTTTTTTTAAATGAAGTGTGGCAAAACCTGCCAGTTTCTTTATTTATTGCCTCCTAGACTGAGGGAAAAGTTGCAGTGACCCCTGATAAAAACATGCTTCCTACACAGGAGACAATGGCTGCTCAGTTTCTCAGCTATTTTCAGCACCTCCGCCTCTGTGTGCGAGTCATGTTCTGAGACATGTTTATGTGGTTTAACACTTTCAAGTAGTTCTTGTTCCATGCCAGGCCCAGCAGTTCTGCAGTTCCTAGGTCAGTGACTAGGCATCTTATTTCTGGCACCAAGCCTATCTGTCCAGCCCAGTTGCAGAAGGTTTCTAGAAAAGGGACCATCTCACATAAAGTGTTAAGGAAGGGTTTTTTTCTGGATTACTTGCTTAGAGACTGTCAAAAGTTCTCTCTTTACATCAGATTCAGATCCTTAAGTAGCTAAATGGGCAGAGATTTTTCTGCCTCTCCAACAATGGGTATCATTGGAGAGGCAAAAATGTTTATGTAAACCCTGGGAATTAAATCCCATTCTTCATTTATCATTGTACCATAATAAAATAATAATAATTAAAGATCTTTAAAGAACAATGGAGGTAGTAATGTAATATTTGAACACAGAAAGTTTGTGTTGCTAAGGTACCGGTATCGGACTCTGGGTTCAAGTCCCACCTCTGCAACAGGATTTCCTATGTGACCTTGGGCAAGTCACTTGATTGCTCTGTGCCTGGATTTCCCAGTCTGTACAATGGAGATAATTATTCCATACCTCACAGGGGTACTGCGAGGAGAAATTCACTAATGCTTGTGAGGTGTTTAGATACCATGGTGATGGAGGCTATCACATACGTACCTTTATAGAGTAAGGTCTTGTCTACGCTATGGGGGTAAGTTGACTTAAGTTAAGCAACTCATGAATAACATGAATAATATAGCTGGAGTCTATGTAGCTTAGGTTGACTTACTGCAGTGTCTACACCACGCTGGGTCGGTGGGAGACACTCTCCTGTTGACTTCCTTTACTCATCTTGTTTTGGTGGAGTACCGGAGTCGACTGTAGAGCGATCTGTGGTCGATTTAGCAGGCCTTCACTAGACCCGCTAAATCGACCCTTGGTGCATCGATCGCCGCAGCGTCGATCCCCGGTAAGTGTAGACATGCCCTAAACCTAAAATGTGTTGTAGGTAGATAGAATACACTTGTCACCAATAGTCCATCAGTTAAGCCAAGAACTAAACGGGCCATGGAGACTGAAGTAGCCTCTTACCCTGACATGGTGCTTCCAGGACAGCTTTGTGGCAGCAGCATGAAGGAAACTGGCTGCCATCTGCACTGTCAGAAGGGGTCTCTAGGGTTGTATAAATACACTTTTAAAGAGCATCACATTCACTTATAGTACTTCCTGAAATTTGACATGCCTGAGTAATGCCTGTGATCAGTGACTAGCTGCCAACCAGCACCTCTGTCATGCCATAAGATGCCAGCACTCCTCCATTTTCTCATACACCCACCTTCGTAATGGGCTGGTGGGCAGCACTCTCTTTGGAGTTATCCAGCTCTGCATAAGGAGAAGCTGGGATGAGAGGGATGGAGGCTAAAGCTCTCCCATAATTGTTTAGACTGACTCTAATAAAGAGGTTGTTGAGGCTCCTTACATACGAGCCGGCATTGAGCAATGCCTCCCCGGTTTGCCTTGCTTTGCAGTGATCATGATTAAAAGACTGTTAGAAAACTAGATACTACAATCTAGATAAGGTTACTTCAGGAGTCCCTGGAAAATACTGCCACTACTGAAGTACCACAACCAGCAGAGAACTGCCTCAGGGCTCTGTGTATTATGAGCTTATGCAGCTGCACAAATGGTCGTGTAATTGGATTATTTTTAAACTATCACATAATTTTGCACAGATCCTCAGCTGCAAATTAAGGTGGCTTTCTTCACTTGAGTGCAGCTATTGTCTGAGAACTTACACCAGATAACAATCGGACCCTTTAATTCTCTAGCCCTTTAGATGGCGAAGAAAACCTTCAAAATAGGAACTCAATGTACCCAGACACATGTTTGCAGTCAAATGTTCTGGTTCATCTCTATGGGGTCCTTCTCTGTAACCCAGAGATGAACAATTCAAATGGCCACATTATTTCACTGCTGATCAGTTTAGGAGAAATGTAGAATTGATGTGCTTATTTGTTAGTTTTGGATCCCTGCCCTGAAAACCTTGCTGTCTAGTTTAAGGTAAGTGGTAATTAATATAACAAACAATAGGAGGAGTGAGGGAAGAATCATGAGAGCACACAGTTAAATCAGACTAGGAGGGGCATAACCTGAATGCCCAAACATTATTAATCATTTTACTTTTTTAAAACTCGCTGCCTATTTCTTTTCTTTTTTGAACACTGCGTTGATTCCCTGACTCATCCCATTTCTTTTACATTTCAATTTTAGTTTAACACATTCCTGTTTCTAGGTCAGGGGAGTCTCATAGCAAAATTATCGATAAGCTTTTAAACTGTCCCAACCTCCACTCAACAGGTAGATGCTGGACAGCTCACTCCTCCACTGCTGGGCTGATGACCCTGAAGGTAAGAAACCTCTTTTCAAAGATAGGTACTAGATACAAATCCAACCACACTCGCTAGGTGCTGTATCCTTTATCATCTGCTACTAATTACATTCAAGCACAAGAGAGTACGCCCTGGAAATCCACTAACCTGGCCAACCCTTGGGCCTGCTCTGCTTCTTCCCCCAGTGCAGAACACCCACAGGCTTCATAGAGCCGGATGTGGCTTCTTGTTTTTGAGGTAGGTGGTGAAAGTGTCCAGAGCTCTCAGTTCAGTTAACAGCGTTGCCTGCTTCACATGCACATTAATCAGTTTGCCAGCTGCAAGCAATGTGTCCTTACTTGACTAAAATATCTAACAGTTATTCCCCAAAGGGCTACCCAGCACACACACAAAACCAAACACACACACACACTTTCCAGTTCAGCAGTGCAGAGACTGGCTCATTCACACAGTCTTGCCCTTGGCCACAGTTCTCATAAACCTTCATTGCTTTACAGCGTGCCCACTCTCACCTCTTGGCTCTTCCGATACAGATGGTTTTAAAATCCCTTATTTGCCCTTCTCCCTTCCCTATTTGTCACCCATTTGCACCTTTGGACGCTGGAGGGTTTGGTGCATTTGTAAAACACTCTGGGTGGGGAATAAGAAATAGGAAGCAAGCACTGAGGAGAGACATGTGCAGATGATTAGATTCTCTTTCCTCATATTACACCACCAGTGCTTGTTTGTTGCAGATATCTGACCCAGCTTTAATACCACCAACAATCTTCAGGGCACCCAAGATACTGCTATTACTATTTACCCCTTATTATATGTAATCAACCAACACCACCATGGGAGTAGGGAAGTATTATTATCTCCATTTTACAGATGGGGAAACTGAAGCAGGAGTGTTACGTGACTTGTCCAGTGCAAGGGCAGGAGTCATTGTTAGGGCATGTTAGAACTTTGTGGTTCCTGTTTCCCAGTCCTCTACTCAGGGCCAGATCACTAGAGCACATTCTGTAGTGACCCTACTAATGCCTAAGCACAGTCATGGCATCATTATGACTAGAAGCTTAAAGAGTAGCCACTTGTGGGGAATGAAGATGACACCCTTCTGTATGGCCACTGGTCATACAACCCAATACCTAGTGCAAGGGAAAACAAAGCAACCTGGATTCAAACCAAGGGAGACGTGAAGCAGACTCCCTAGCAATAAGCCAGAATAAACCAAGAGGAGCCAAGAATAAAACTACATCTGCTACAATGCCAAGCAGCACTCTCTGGCATCCCTTCCAACACGGGCTGTGGATGTGAGAAACTGGCAAGCAATGCTGCACAGCTCCCAGCACACTAGGAGCACATTCCTGGCCTGCCGTGAATGTACCTCTTTTCAAAAATAATTTATCCATGTCTCTCCCTCTCTCTCCCCTCATTTCTTTCTGCCAGGTGGGCTAAGGCTAACAGAACCTAGGTCCCTGGGTGGAGAAGGAGGGAGTTAAGAGTAGTATATTTTAATAAATACTATATATCCCTCAGGTTCCGTTTGCCTGGCAGTCAGACAGGTTAAATCAAGAGGCTGTTAAAGGAGGAAGCAAACAGGAAAAGACAAAATGGCAAAGATAAGGCTCCTTAAAGGAGCAATGGTTCCCACTAGGCTGGCATGGTTTATTCTTCCCTAAAGCCTCTGAAAGTCTAGGATCAAAGGGGAACCTAAGCCTTAAAGCAGCTGGCCTCGGGAAGGAGGGGTGGAGGTGCCCAGGGAGCATCAGCAAGGGCACCCAACTGGCAAGGAGACACACAAAGAGGCCATGCTGCAAACAGGACAGTCGCTCAACCCAGCCAGAGATGAGGGTGAGCTGGGATGAGGGGAAACTTACAACCGAATTCAAGATAAGACTTGGGGCAAGTCTACACTACAAAATTAAGTTGACTAAGTTACATCGACATGCAGCCAACCACAGCAATTAAATTGCTTTTGCACGTGCACACGATGTTCCTTGTGTCGGCGGGCGCGTCCTCACCAGGAGCGCTTGCACTGATTTAACCATCGTCGTGAGGCATTGTGGGACGGCTTCTGAAAGGCAGCAACAGTCGAGGTAAGCAACGCAGTGTCTGCACTGACACTGACTTCACCTAACTACATCAACCTAAGCGCTACACCCCTTGCAGAGGTGGAGTTATTAAGTCGGTGTAGTGGGTGAGTTACATCGGTGGGAGTGACATTTTAGTGTAGATGCTTATGGAGTTAGGTCTACATAAGCTGCCTTACGTGGACCTAACTCTGTAGTGCAGGCCAGGTCTAAGTGTAGGTAAGGGGAAGTGTGTATAGAACTTTATTGTTTAATCCTTTGCTCTGCGTACAATGTACCTTTGGGTGAAAGAATAAATCCTGCCTTGTTGTGAAGAAGCTGTTTCTGAGTCACTTTACGCAGGTGCTGTCACAAATCTCTGGAGGTAAAGGCCTTTAGGGGCCAAACTCAGTTGGGCCTGTTGGGTTAACCTGGCTGGGAAATAGAGAATGCGGCCACCCAGAGATCCAGTTCAAGAGTGGTTGGACCACAGGAGTCTATCCTGAGGGAAGTGTAGGAAGCCATGGCCTGTCACCCAAGGAGTGCGCTCACGAAGGACAAAGGGGAGTCTGGAGTGCAGCTCACCCTATAACCAATACACACTGAAATAACACCGCCCGGGATGGAGTCTTGTTCTCATCTTACTTGTGAGCCTTGCCTTTCTTCTTAACTGAGGCAATCCAGTTGGCTTAAACCCGTCCCAGAAGGTAGCCTTCTAACAGCAAACAGCTGTGAGGCATCTTCCCCCTTTGACCACATCTCCCCGATTTATTCTATCCTACTCCTTCCTTGCACCACTGATTTTTTGTCTCTTTCACCTCTCCCTCCACACTTGCACCACTGGAGTCGCAAATATGTGCGTAACCTTACTACATTACACACAAACATAGCTCATTGTCACCCATAAAACAACCCTGGATGCTGGCAGGCCACATTAATGCATGGACTCACAGTCAAGCTGGCTGCAGAGAGCCAAACTCAGAGGTGATGTAAAATACCCAACATTAAGGGGTGTGGAGGTAAATTACATGCCTGGTGTGTGTACGTGTTTAAATTATATGCCCCAGGAGAGGAAGGGTAGGGACGATAGCAGGAAAAACAACAAATGAGAGTGTAAGAAGGTGTGAGATAAACCAGAACCTCCATACTTTATCTTAGCAACCAACAGGAAAATGTCTCTTCTGCCACAACCTCACTTTCCCATCCTTTCAGCATGTGTGCTACACTAATTTGCACCCACAAACAGCTGCTTACGCTCTCCTTTAAGCCATCTCTGAATTGAGATCAGAATGCTCAAGTCATATTATTGCTATTTGTATTGCTACAATACAAGACTCATCCAGCCGCTCAGTATTTGTACTGCCACTGTACAAACATCTCTCTCCCATCCAGTGTTTGTTAGACAGCAAACTCGACTGCTGACGGTGGGGGTCAAGTCACACACACACACACCCATTTCTGATGCAGCTTTGTAGTGATACTTACCAGGCAACTGTGTAGCAGCAGAGTTGGAAAACCCAAGACACAGTAAACAGTGGTTGAGGCAGGGAAGCCCCAGACTTTCCTATTCATGCTAAATTTCTCTGTTGTGCAACAAGAAAAATGTTACTCATCAGCGGAGTCTTTGCGATTGCAAGGACATGTCAACACAGAAAGACTCCCTCTAGCAGCGACAACATCAGGAGGGTTCCTAAGTGTAACCTACTTGTTAGCACCCTGAACCAGGGTCCAAAGGACATGGGTTCTATCCCTGTCTCTAGGTGACCCTGGGCAAGTCACTTTATGTGCCTCAGTTTCCTCATCTGTAAAAGGGGGGTGATGACACTGACCTCCTTTTGGGCTAAATGGAACAAATCATAAAAGTGGCATCAGGCAACACAATGCTGCTGGAAGTGTGATTTTTGAATGAGACGCAGAACTGAGGTTTTCACCTCCGTTGGTCACTGCAAATCCATATAGCCCTTTCCCCCCCAAAAAAGCAGGGGCCTGAACCTCTGTTTACATTGAGGCTTTTGGTCCAAACTTCCAGGATTAGCAATGTTAAGATCCCTTCCCTAGTGTAGATGGAGTTTCAGCTGATGACAGGTTTTCGGCATCACGTTGATTAGATTTCCTCCGAAAGTGTTAGTTGACACAGCCGTGATAACACAGCATTACAACTCTGTCTGCACTGGGCTTTCATTGTTAGCATTGCTGACATCAATTTAACTCAACTGCTGTTTTTCATAAAGTTCCCTAGCATAGACAAGGTCTTAGTGCCAAGGCTAACTTCCAGCTTGAGTAATTATATTCTGGCCTGCCGCCTGCATTCCCTTGCAGTTTCAGTGTGTGATCTTACCAGCCTAAGCACCTGACAACAGCTGCTGCGTGTTAATATCTATTGTGTTTCACCCCAGAGCTGGCTATGTTTCAGTGGTGGGTGAAGTGAACCCAGCGTTGCTCATCAACACCTTTACCACCAGTTATCAACTTGATACTATGTATATTACCACCCACGGAATAGGAAATACGCTGCAGTCTCTCAGTGACAGCCATTGGTAACTGTTTATCTTTTAACGGTGATCAATACGTAGTGCAGTGTATGCTGCTCCACCAACGAGTGCTCATCTTAGCCTCTCTAAATAAACTTTGGGTCAGGTCCTTCCTGCACCGAGATCCACACAGCATAGGAGTGCAGGATCTCGGTGTGCGGGGAGAGGAGAGAAGGGAGAAAGGGGCCATTGGACAATTGGTTATAGCTCCTTGTTTCTATAGACTGACCTCCACTGGCTGCAGCTCCAGCAACTGTAGCTTATGTCAGCTTAGTTTGCTCCCTAAGGGATGACTACACCAGCTGAAAATTGGTGGACCCCCTCTACAGCTCCTGACATGCCCTCTATTCAAAGAGGTGTGTCTCTGTGTATGGGAAGAGGGTTGTTGAGGTCCGACCAGGATGCACTGGGGCAATTCCCAGCTTTGGACAGATTCCAACTCCTTTTTACTGACACACTTTTTTTTTAAAGTGGGATTTTAATACATTGTCTACCAGAGCAATCACAACAGACCCCTTCCAGAGTGACACAGAAGGTTAAATCTGCTTTAAAATAAACTCCCCCTCTCTTGTAAATCAAGGAAAATACTATTTAGCATCTCTCCCTTTTCCTCTTCTCTCCTCTGGCCTTCAGCCAGCTGGAGCCTTTCAAGGCAAATTCAAGGGTTTTGCTATCAACACACTGATAAATATTGTGTAGACAGAGAACAATTTATGAGAAAGGCTATATAAATAAGTCAAAGATAAGAACATAAGAACAATGGTTCATCTAGCCCAGTATCCTGTCTTCAGACAGTGGCCAATGCCAGAGGCCTTAGAGGGAATGAACAGAACAGGGCAATTTCAAGTGATCCATCTCCTCTTGTCGCCTCCCCGCTTCTGTCAGTTGGAGTTTTAGGGACATCCAGAGCACAGGGATGCATCCCTGACTATCTTGGTTGATGCACCTATCCTCCATGAACACAGTTATACTTTTGGCCTTCACAACATCCCAAGGCACTGACTTCCACAGATTGACTGTGCGTTGTGTGAAGAAGCACTTCCTTCAATACCAAATATAACTGACATTATTCAGTGCTAATACTAAAAAGGACATTTTCCCCACTGAAGATCTGTAATTTTTTTTAAAAAAATTAGTTTAATGCTAATCTTATGGTCAGGAATTGTCTGAACTAACTAGCCCTCTAGAAATGAATTTGAAGGTGGACTACCCCTATCATATTTTTTATAGTTGAAAACGTGGCAACGTTTTTGCAATTCATTAGTAGTTTTTCAACATTTTATCAATTATTTTTGAAAATTGAAATGTTCCAACCAGCTCTGCAGCTGGTCAAAAACTTTTAAAAAAATAAATCCTTATGAAAATTTAATTGAATTACTTTTGAGTCCCTCCCCTTCTCCCCATCTAAAATCAAAATTGAAAATGAAAAGAATAATTGAAATGTGCAGAATTCCAACAGGCTCTCGTGAGTAATGAGAGCTCAAACAGATTTTTCAGGACGGAAATTGTATTAGGGCGTAAAGGAAGAATTCTGAAGTGCAGCCTGATGCAATGGGGAAGGATTTTTTTAAACCGATTCCTTCAGGGTCTTCAAGGTGCTAATGAGTTCAAGGGTAAGATTTTCAAAAGTGTTTAAGTTACTTACAAGCCTAAGGGGACGTCTATGCTACAGCGGTTACAGAGGCACAGCTATGGTGCTACAGTGGTGACACAGTAGCGCTGATGCTTCCTACATCAATGGAAGGGGTTTTTCCTGTCAAAGTAGTTAATTCACCTCTTCTGTCCACCTAGTTGCATCTGCAGTGGGGATTAAGTTGACCTAACAACAACATACAGGGCACAACATTTTCCAAATCCCTGAGCGATGTAGCTTGGTCCATCTAATGTTTAGATGTAGGCCAGGCCTAAGGGTATGTGTCCTCTACAGAGACTATGCCTGCATAGGTACGTCACCACAGCTATGCCAGCAAAACCCCGTAGTGTAGATGCAGCCATTGGAACATCACCTTCCCAAACAACAGTAGGTACGTTGACAGAAGCATTCTTCCATTGACAGTGCTGCGTCTACACTGTGGGTTAGGTCAGCATAGCTATGACAGTGAAGGGGCTGTAACTATGGGCTAGTCTATACTACCCGCCCGGATCGACGGGTAGAAATTGATCTCTAGGGGATCGATTTATCGCATCTCATCTAGACGGATAAATCGATCCCTGAATCGACATGCTTACTCCCACCTCATCAGGAGGAGTAAGCACTGTCGACGGGGGAGCCGCGGCGATTGATTTGCCGCCGTCCTCACAGCGGAGTAAGTCGACTAGGATACGCCGAATTCAGCTACGCAAATATTTGCATATCTTAAATCGACCCCCCCACCCTTAGTGTAGACCTAGCCTAAGTCTACCTAACTTAAGTGTAGACCAGGCCATAGTCCCGTTTTCAAAAGTGACGAAGGTATTAGGGCCAGGTTTTTAGGGGTATTTAGGCACCTCTTGCAATTTTCAAAAGCATCTAGGCACCGAACACCCATTAAAATCAAGATCCAGATCATCAAAAGACATATAGACACCTAACTTCTACTGATTCCAATAAAAGTTAGAAGCCAAAACTGCTTTAAGGACTGGGCCTTAGGAATAAAGTCTCATAAAAAGTCAATGGCACTTAGGTGCCTAAATGTCCAAGTCACTTCTGAAAATGAGATGTAAGCTTCTAAGTCACTTACGCATTTTTGGAAATTTTACCCTTAATCCCCAGACCTTAAATAATCCAAATACTTGAGCCATGTTCTGTAAAAATTGCTTTGTTTCCTTCATGTACATGTACATTTTATAAACTCAAGGTAGCTAGCAAGTTTTTTTTGGCCAGAGGGAGTTGAACTGTGGAAGCAGATGGAGAATATAAACTTTTTAGCAATTAATTTGAAAAACACCTCAAGTTCCTGTTTTCAGAAGTAGCTTTTTTACAGTGATTCAGCAGTTTACAATACAAAGATAAGTATCTCCAGATGCAGGCTCAGGAAAAGCATGAAAACCAACAATCATAATAAATTTCACAAAGAACCCACAAAACCATGTTCTGGAGGAGATGTTCTCCAAATGCAATGTTAAAGGCAAGCAACATTTGCCTTTGTTAGGATTTCCAGTGGAGGCAATAATTCTAAGCATTCCTGGCACACTTTCCTCTCCTTGCCTGTCACTGGACGGAGCACATTAGAAACACTAGTGGGGAGGGATAGCTCAGTGGTTTGAGCATTGGCCTGCTAAACCTAGGATTGTGAGTTCAATCCTTGACGGGGCCACTTAGGGATCTGGGGCAAAAATCAGTACTTGGTCCTGCTAGTGAAGGCAGGGGGCTGGACTCAATGACCTTTCAGGGTCCCTTCCAGTTCTAGGAGATAGGTATAGCTCTATATACTAAACTCACACTTTCCTTAACTTTGAGTGTGATTGTTCTCCAAACCTCCCTGCAGCCCACCACAACACCCAGCCCTTAGGATTCCCCTTCTCTTTTTTTCTAAGTTATCTCCCTACACCAACCACGAATGCAACACTCACCAAGAGTGTAGATACCAATGTTATTCCATGGCTCAGCCAGCAGCAAGTGCTCTTTCTGGGGACTGATGGTCTTGAGAATAACCCACTGAAGTCAGGAGGGTTAACTTTTATTTCTAGCGTTGCCGTGGACATCTTGTGTGACCTTGGGCAAAGTTTTAAAAATTGCCTTAGATTTTGGGGGCCCATATTTAAATGCTTAGGCCTGGTCTACATTTAAAAATTAGACTGACATAGCGGTGATGTTACACCCCATATTCTTCATGGAAATATGGTTATGATATGAACTAAGAAATACTTTATGCAAGATGGGTCTTGTGAGGTATCATTGGAAAGGTTATAATTTACTGACTGTGTTTATCCAATGTGTATGCATGTATCATTTTTGTATCTGAAGCGGGAAATATTGACCATGTCTCTGTATTTCAAATGTGCTAGGTTGGATGAGGCCAAACAATGTTGGTGGCTTATTGAAGAAATGCACACAAGCATAAGGATTACCCCAGGAACTGTGTGCAATAGACACCTCTCAGAGATAGCTCTACACAATGGGAACTGTTTGATCCAAGTCACAGCAAAAAAGCTTTCCAGCAAATGGGGGGGAAGATATAAAAGAAGGAACAATGACAACATAGGGGTCGTCACTCTCCCTACAACAACACACCTGAAATCACCTGAGGAACAAAGACTGAACTGTAGGAAGTGATCGTCCCAGGCTGGAAGGATTTTTAGCTTGTGTAAGAAAACCTGGGAAAACCAAGGCAACTTGTGCCTTAAGAATCTGCCACTTGTTTATCAGTCAGGGTGAGAATTTACTAATTTGTATCCTACCGATCTAGTGTGTCAGTTTGCGGCTTTTGTTTATTTACTAAGGCAATCTGCTTTGTTCTGTTTGCTATCCCTCTAACCACTTAAAATCTATCTTTCGTAGTTAATAAACTTATTTTGTTTATTATTAAACCCAGTTTATGTAATTTCTAACTGGGAGGAAGGAGTCATGCATCTCTCTCTTCACATTGAGGAAGAAGGCGGATTTTTATCAGCTTGCGCTGTGCAGATTTTTCTATACAGTGCAAGACAGTATTATTTTGGGTTTGTCTCCCAAAAGGGGTGTGCACGTGAGTGCTGGGGGAGTCCCCTTACACAGAGCTGACTTCAGTCTATGGCTGCAGCTGGGTGTGGCCCTGCCTGTGTGTATGTGTGCTGCAAGAGGCCCAAGAGCCTAATTCAGCAAAACAGGGAGTGGGAACCCAGGCTGATGGAGCAGGAGAGGCTCAGTGAAATCCCAGTACATTAGGTGGCATCCCAGAAGCGAGGTCCAACCCGTCACAACAGCTACCTCACTCAAGGCTGGTAAAAAAATTTCACAGCCCTGAGTGATGCAGCGAGGTCGACCTAACCCACCGTATAGATGCAGAATTCTTCCATCAACATAGCTACTGTCTCTGAGAGAGGTGGATTAACTACATCAACAGAAAAACCCCTTCCGTCAATGTAGGAAGCTTCTGCGCGATGGTGCTACAGCTGTGCCGCTGTACTGTAGACATACCCTAAGGCTAAAATATTCAGATATAGGTGCCTAACGTCAGTCACCCACACCCATCTTTAGCCACCTAAATAAGTGGCCTGATTATTGGTGCTATTGAATACTCACAGCCCTGCTGAAGTTAACAGAAGCTGCTCAGCAGTTCTGAAATCAGGCCACTTGTTTAGGGGCCTGTAGGGAGTCGGTGTGGCTCCCCGTCGCCCCGGAGAGGGAAGAGCCCATCGGAGGCCGCAGTGGGCAGAGTCAGGGAGCCCTGAGCCTGCCCCTCAGAGGGTCAGGCGGCGACCTGGAAGCATAAAGACTGGCCCTCAGAACTCAGTCAGGCCCCAGCCGCGAAGAGACCAGACATCTCCAGCCTAGCTCGGGGCGGGGAAACCTCCGCGACCCGGGGCGGCCGCCAAGAGCCGCCGGGCCTGCCCTGCTCCCGCTACCCAGTGGAGCCGCCGAGCCTGCCCTACACCCACTACCCGGAGGAGTTGCCGGACTTGCCGAACGACGCCTGGCCGGACGAACCCATGGTCCAGGACCCCGCCCTGAGGCCGACACCAGCCCCCAGGTAGGCCCAGATGGGGAGAGTGGAAGTAGCCCTGGGGCAGCCGACCCCAGTCTGGCTGCAGCATTACCGGAGCCTATGTCAGTGTGTTGCAGCCAGGATCCCCACTGACTAAGCAGCGGGCCTTCTGCCGCTGCTAGGGCCCTGGGCTGGGACGCAGTGGAGTAGGAGGGCCTATCTCCCAGGCCTGGGCTGGGACGCAGTGGAGTGGGAGGGCCCCCTCTCCCAGGCCTGTCGTGGCTTAGGTTATACTGTTGCTCAGCCCTGACTGAGGGCCAGAGCGCCTGTCCCAGTGTTTGTTGCCCCACTCTGACCGAGGGCCTGGGCTGAAATACCTTTTACTGTTGCTCAGCCCCAACTGAGGGTCTGAGCACTGACATAACGTTGTTGTCCGCCTGAAGCTAGGGTCAGGCTTATTGTGCCCCTCAGGACAGCAAGGACCGCCGGGGAAACCCTGCCGCCAGACAGAGTGCCCAGCCCTGGTGGGTAGTGAGTCGGTGTGGCTCCCCGTCACCCCGGAGAGGGTCGAGCCCCGGCAAACTCTTGTACATGGCCTAAGTAGGGATTTAGGTGCTTGAGATGAAGCACCTATGTTTGAAAATGTTGGCCCCAAGACCTTATTTTCAGAAGGCTTGAACACAAATAGCTTACTGTCTTCAACTGGCGCTGTGGGTGATCAACACTTCTGAAGTGAAGTGGGCTGTCTTAAGTGAGGCACCTAAAAACACTGACACCAAAAACTACTGATGAAACTCTAACCCCCCTGTGTCTCAGCTCCCTCATTCAGAAAGATGAAATTATTATATACTGGACCTTGCAGGAGTGCTGAGAGACACAATTCATTCACAGCTACCAAGGCCAGAAGGGACCATTGTGATCACCCAGTCTGACCTCCTGTATAACACGGGCCATAGAACTCCCCCAAAATCATTCATGTTTTTAAAAGGGGGGGTTGATATCATCATACGGGACATACTTTTCAATTGTATAGTATTTTTATTATTATTTTAGCAGGAAGCAGCAGTCACCTTGTGACCTTCCACTTCCAACTCTCATCCCCCAGACTTGGGGAATAAGCAACCCAAAGCAACTCCCTAACCTGATTCAGGTAAGAAGAGAACCTATGCTAATTCCTAAGCTATGTAGCACTGGAAGCAGATGAAGTGCATCTATCATAACATGCAAAGGGCGCAAGCAAAATGCAGATTCTTTTTGTGTCCTGCAAGATTCCCTTGAATATAGTGAATGCATATTACCGTGGAGATAATGACGTGCCACTCAGCTATGATAGAGCATACCTTGCTGACTCTAGTATTTGTAGTTTCTTATATTTGGATCAAAGCGGGACTGATTGCAAACTAAGTAGTGTGAAGGTTTTCAAATCCCCAGATTCTGTTGAAAACACATTTGAAGTTTATGAACACACAGGCGTTTGTACAGTGCCAGCAGCACTCGTTAAATAAACACATTCCTGGGACAGAGTCCATTTCATGAATACGGCAGGATCACTTCAAATACAGAAACAGACTGAGGGAGTCGTGCCACAACACACAGGCCACTTCAGCGGCCAACTTCTCACCTAGGAAATCCCACTTTTAGGCTTTTGCAGCAGTCAAAGTGAAATCTGGCTACCTGCCTGCAACATCTGTGCAAAGTATTGCATCAGCACTTCCCCTAACAAGTGCAAGTTCATGACACTAGTTCCACTTGTTTTCACACACAGTCAGTTTTACTGATAACCTAGCAACAGTTACACCTATCAGGGAAGGGAGAGAGAGAGAGAGATACTTCTTATGAAGAACTTAAGATGTTTCTCATAGCAATGGTACATGAACACATTTTGCTGTGGTTATTAGAGGGAATCATCCTACCTGATAGGTCTGTCACACAACAAGCACTACCATCATATATAGGCATACCCAGTGTAATGCACAAACGGGGGGAAGCTAGGAGTTACTCCACCTAATTCACCTGCAGGGCCCAATCCCATAGGCGTGCTCAGAGCTTACCTACTAGATCTAGCCCCAAGAGGGGAACTTACACAAAACAGCTGAAGAAGATGAGGAGTAGGAGGCCCTCCTTCAAACTTGTAGCCCAGTTGTTAAGGTTCTCACTAAGGTGACCAGGTGTCTGGTTGTGGACTGGAACACCTGGTCAAAAAGGGATTCTGGCGGCTCCGTCAGCACTGCTGACCAGGCCATTGACTGTCTGGTTGGTGGCGCTGTCAATCCGTGCAGCAGGGCTGGCAGGCTCCCTGCTAGCCACCGCGCTACTCCTGGGTCAGGAAGCTGTCTGCATGTCCAGCTCATAGCCTTAGGGGCGGCCAGGGGGGTCTCCCCATCCCACCCCACACACTTCCATTGCCCCATCACTGTATCCCTCCCTGTCCCAACCCCCCTGCACTCCCATCCCCCTCACTGCATCCCTCTCCATCCCACCCTCCATCCCCTGTCACTGCATCCCTCCCTGTCCCAATCCCCCCGCACTCCCATCCCGTCATTGAATTCTTCCCTGTCCCAATCCCCCTACACTCCTCTGCCCCAATCCCCCACATCCCCATCCCCCTCACTGCATCCCTCCCCATCCCACCCCCCCCACACTCCCATCACCCTATCATTGCATCCCTCCCTGTCCCAAACCCCCTGCATTCCCATCCCTCTCACTGCATCCCTCCTCCATCCTGTCCTGCCCCCCACGCCTACCCATCCCAGCCCTGTACCCCTTACAGCGCTCTCCCACCCATCCTCTCCATCTCTCAGAGCCGCCACCCCTATGTCCCTGACCTCACAGCCCTGCACCCATTCACCTCCATACATTGCTACACTCCCATTATGTCCCTATACACCCCTTTGCCCCCAACATCCGCATGCATCTGTAGCCTTCTGCCTCCCCCTGCATCCCCATTCGCCCCACATACCCCCCCCAAACCCTCTCCTCTCTCCTTCACTGCCCCCTCCCACTCCCACCCTGCTCTCGTCCTTGGCCTCTTTCCCTCCCCATCCTCTCTCCTTCACTCCCACCCCATCTTTTCCCCTCCAGACCACAGCAGCCCCTGGAAAAGTGTATGAAAGTGTCTCTGTGTAGGCAAGAGTGTGCATGCATTCATTGTATATGTGTAAGAGACTGTGTATCTTTGTGTAGGGAGATGTGTGTATTGCTGCATGTGTGTATACCTGTGTGAATAAAATTTGCCATCTAACTCTGACTTTTATTCCTTTTGCTGGCTTGCACACACAAAAATTGATGACATAAAATATGTGTGTATTCATTTCATAACAAGTTTTTAAAAGAGAAGGGAACTCTAAAAGAAATGTATTATTTCTTAAACAGTGAATGTTGTTGACTAGGAATTGCAGAAGGGCCAATATATAACACATTTCTCCCCACCTTTGTCTAGCTCCTTATAAACTCTTTATTGCAGACTCTTTCTTTTTAGGTGTATGTCCAGCACCTACCACCCTCGAGCCCTGATCTTAGTTGGGGTCTCTAGGCACTAAACAACAATTGTAATATTAAATAATGTTGAAATATGTGTTAGTGCATGCTAGATGTGTACACATGAATACATGTGTGTATCTGCACATAAGTGTGGGAGACTGTTTCTACAGATTTATTTATATAGGTATCTGGACAGGTGTGCATTTCTGAGGTTGTGCTCTATGGATTTGTATTTAGGCTTCAAGAGTGGGCCTTTAATGGACCCATTGCAGCTGTGATAATGTGTGGTCCTAATTCCACACATAAAATTACAATAACTTTAGTGAACAAAAAACTTGGAGCTGGTCACAAAAAATGGGAAAAGGGGTGGGAAAGAATCGTGGAAACCTTTGTGAAATTTCATTTTTTTTTTTGCTATTTGCTGCCAGCTCTAGCATTCTGTAACAAATAAAACCTGAACTTAGCATAAAACATCTGTCTAAACAATAAATATGCCCATTTGGGCCTTGCAGTGAAAATGAGCACGTAAGAGAGGGTGGGGGAGAGCAAGTGATGGAGGGAAGGGGGATGGAGTGAGCAGGGGCGGGGGCCTCAGGGAAGAGACGGGGCAGTGAACAGGGCTAGGGTGTTTGGTTTCTGGAATTAGAAACTTAGCAATCCTAGTTCTCACCTGGGATACAGGAGACCCCAGTTCAAGTGTCCATCCCTCCCCCGCAAAGGGAAGAAGGAATTTGACCCGGGATATGCCACCTCTCCAGTGAGTGCCCTAAACACTGAGCTATGGGCTATTCTGTGGGGCTCCCTCAGTCTCTCCTGTTGAAACTACTTTGGATAAAGAATTAAAGAATTATTAGGCCAGAGGGAGAGAGAAAGCATGATAATGACTCTGGAACCTGGTGGTTAGAGCACTCACCTGGGTGGTCCAGGACCCAGTCCCTCTGTTCCAATGACTTTTAAAAATTATTTATTCAGTGTAACAGCATACACAGGAGAGAATGAGGAAGCCCCACCTTAGAATATTCTGTAGCACTGTGATTAGGGCACACATCAGAGAGGTGGCAGATACCTCTTTAAATCCCTTCTCCCCCTCAGGTGTCCTGCATTCCAGGTGAGCACCCTAACCACTGAGCTAAAAGCTAGGAGGGTCCCTCCCCGCCCCTTGCTAAAACAGCATAGGCATCTTAACACCAAGAGAAGGTTTGCAGCTGAGAATCCCAAGCACAGGGAGGTGCCTCCCTGCACATCTGAGTTAGGCACCTATCTCTGAGAGGGGTGGGTCTTAGCACAACCCCCTCAACATGGCTTCTCCCATTGGCTGGTTTAGGCGAGGAGCTGTCTAGCATGTTGTCTTTTGTGAATCCCATTCAGAAGCATCTCTCTCTCCCCATTTATGCTATAGGCTTTGTGAATCACAGTGATTTTCTAAGCACCTAAAAGTTAAGTATGCCAAGGCCCAGCATCACTGCGCCGCAGTTCCTCTGGAATCTAGCCCTTAGAGGATATGAAACCCTCCTGCTTCAGGGTACAAGCCAACCACTAGCTAATAAGGGTCAGGAAGAAACTTTCCTTATAGACAGGATATTTCATAACTGCCTACTGCAGGGTTTCCTGCCCCTTCCCCTGAAGCAGCTGGTACTGGCTGCTACAGATAGGATACTGGACAAGAAGGATCATTATTCTGATCCAGCCTGGCAATTCCCACATTGCAAGATAAATTGGATAGATGCTTATGTATCCATCTTCCCCCTCCACCCCCCCCCCCCATATATACGTGTGTCTTTTGCAATGTTACATAACATCCTGCCTGGCCAGTACTTACTCTCAAAAGTAGTCCCACTGTGCTCACCCCATGAGTAAAGGATCCATAATCTAGTTCTCTATTAATAGCCAAGGATTTAGTATTTCAGTTCTCATTGCTTTGGCTACGGTGTCCCTCCTTTTATATAGTTAATGGATACTCCTTACCCACACATTTCTACCGTCACTGTATTTTTTAAAGGGATACCGTTTGTTAACTCTGGATTCATTCCGGATTCTGGGAAGACTGTCTAAATAGAAGATTTTAACAATGCCAGAATTGCTTCAGAAGTTCTAGAAATGCCATTATTCCAGGAGGGGTTTACATCAGGGCTGAAATGTACCACTGTGCCATGGACTAACATAAAGCTTATACACCACTTAAGTCTCATTTTGAGGATGTAAGTGGTTCATAGATCTTGTAAACTCTGCCCAGGGGTGAATTCCACTCACGAGAGCATATAAGAACAATGCAACACACAACTGATGAGAGGGAACTGAAAACCATAGCTTTGAGATTCAATGAAAATCCAGAAAAATGTGGAGATAGGGCTGTCTCTGCAGAAAGGCTCAAGCGTCTACTTTCCCTACAGGACATGTCATTTATTCTGTTTCCTGAGACTTTGCGAAGGCTTGCTTAATATCAGATACCTTATTATCCCATGTGTTAGGATTAGAGTTATTCTGATAACTACACAAAAAAAAGTGAGGAAAAAACATGCAATCAATTTATGCCACTTGAACGGCTAGCTACATAGATGCCAGTGAGGCCAGTCTCATGAGTCAATGATGCTGTGAAAGAGTCTTCTCCCTTGTGGTGAGGTGTGGTGTAGCAGCTCCCGGCCTCCTCCTCCTTTGCCGCTCCCTGTTTGGCCCACACCAGCCAGGTCACTTTTAATGCTGCCCCTTCTGGGGGAACCCAAGTCCAGCACATCAGTGGCCTGGCAGCATCACACCCGAGGTTTGTCCCAACTTCAAGGATTTGGTGCCCATCAGTCCTTGGCTCTAGGTTCTTCCTATCTCCACCCTAAGTGGGCCAGTAGGGGAACCCAGGCAAGCCCTCTGCTCTGGGTTCCAGCCCAGGGACCCTGCATGGAACAGAGGAGGTCTGTTTGTTCAGACTCCCGAGCTGTGTCCCAGGGCTGCTTCTTACCATAGCCTGCAGCTAGGCCTGTCTGCCCTGGCTGACTCTTCTGCCAGTCCCAAAATAAAGGGGAGCCAAACTAGTTATGAGACACTAAAAAGCTCCTGTCCCAGACCTAACTGCCCCAAGGAGGCTCCAACACTGTGTCGTCTCTATTTAGGTTCTAGCTCCAGCTGATCCTTCCTTCCAGGCAGCATCAAGCCAGTCTCTGGTGAGGCTCTAGCCCGGGCCAGACTTCCCTTTGTAGAACTAATCACTCTTCCTACCAGCCACGGCTGAGTGGGCTTTTCTTCATTTATCTCTCTCCCAGCATGACAACTTGCACAGGTGTAATGGCCAGGGTGGGGCTGATTGGGACCACACCCTCTCATTAACCCCTTCCTGGTCAGTGTGAGGTCTGCGTGCCCATCCCAGATACGACCAAGACTTCTGCCTTCCGGGGGCACTATTGTGGGTAAATAAGCAAGCATAAAAGGAAAAAGAATTTTTAAAAATGATGAAGGAAAAGGAAACTTTCTGCAGTGGTTAAAGCACAGGGTAAAAGGAAATCTGCCACAATTCACAATTCTCTGTTCTGTACTTTCCTTCTCCGTAAAATGGGAATATTAATACTCGCCTATTTCACAGGGTTGTACTTACCATTACCATTTATAGAGTACCCTGAGCGCCTCAGACAAAAGCAGCCTCCGCTATGCAACAATAAAAAACAAAGATTATAAGCAATTTAGAACAGAAAGACACACTAGGGAATCATACGGAGCTCTAATTCTAGTGCTACCATCAGGATTATTTGCAGGATTCCCTTGTAGGCAATGCACCTTTCAGGTTCATAGCACATCTCAAAGGTTCATGGTGTGACCTTCTTTTAAATAGATACTTGAAACATACTTGAACTGGAAGGGTAAAGTGTTCAACTTAAAAAACAAGTGTTCCATTAACACGAAAAGGAAGGAAGCAACAGCTAATCACTCTTAAGGTTGCCCAACTCAATACATATACTGCTGTTTACTGTGTTACAGCGCTGTATAGTGATGTAACTGGAGGGCTCTATTTTCCCATCACTGCCTGAGAGTCACATTCACTCATGTTAATGTTACTCACACTTGTAGAGTCTGAGAGAGAAGAGAAGAGAAGAGAAGAGAAGAGTGAGTCTAGGCACAAAAAAAAGGCCATTTCAGGATCACTATAAATAAAGGGGAAATGAAACTAAATCATAGTAAATAAAGTTGTGCAAATATCTGCTGTAGCAAAACAGTAGAAGCATAAAGCACCAAGTCAAGAAAGCTATGGCAAACAGCCCCTTCTAATTCAAATACTTCCCTCTTCAATAGTGTTCACAACTTTGTATGCTTCTTAAAGTGGGTTTGATTTAGCAACATGGTCCAATTCAGGAAAGGTCTCAACTCCATTTTTGGGTGTATTTTATAGCACATAGACATCTAAGTACTTTTCAGAGATGTAGTCAAGCATTCAACAGCTAAGTGCTATTAGCCTCCAATTAACTGTGCCTGCCATTTTTTTGTGGGTCCAAGAATGGGAAGCTATTGGGCTCTATAGCTCTTAAAATTGCTCTTTGCGGTGGGCTAGGGCTGGTCAAAAACTTTCCATCAAAACTGCCTTTCCTGAGAAAACTGAGGTTTTAATTAAAAAAAAATTTTTTTTGAGGCAAGTTTCTGCTTTTCAAGGAAATTTTCACTTTTCATCCAAAATATTTTTTCAATTAAATGTTGACATTTTCTGCAATACAATATTGACAGACAGGGTTTTTTTTTTTTTTTTTTAAGTTTTTGTCAAAAAAAACAAATTCAGGAAAATAAAACATTTTCTCAGCAGCTGTAGTATGTATGTCTATGAAATATGCAGACCGTGGGACTCCCAGTTCTTCACACGTTATTTTCATATGTAGCCAAAAGCTGCAGAACACTAAATGAACAATAACAACAGTGCTAGTAATTCATACGGTAGAACCTCGGAGTTACAAACTGACTAGTCAACCACACTCCTTATTTGGAACCAGAGATATGCAATCAGGCAGCAGCAGAGACACACCAAAAAAAAAAAAGCAAATATAGAACAGTGCTGTGTGAAACATAAACTACTAAAAATACAACAGGAAAGTTTAAAAAAAGATTTGACAAGGTAAGGAAATTGTTTCTGTACTTGTTTCATTTAAATTAAGATGATTAAATGCAACATTTTTCTTCTGCATAGTAAAGTTTCAAAACTGTATAAAGGCAACGTTCAGTTGTAAACTTTTTAAAGAACAACCATAACATTCTGTTCAGAGTTCTGAACATTTCAGAGTTCTGACCAACCGCCATTCCCAAGGTGTTCATAACTCTGAGGTTCTACTGTATTTAAAATACTATGAAAATCATTTATGTATGAAACAATTTTAATTAAGTAATGCACAGCAACTTAACTAGGATTACCATATTTGAACATTGAAAAAAGAGGACACTCTCCAGGGGCCCCCACCCTTTCCCTGCTCCCATTCCAACCCTCCCCCAAAGTCCCCCATTTTATTATAGGTTTCAGAGTAGCAGCCGTGTTAGTCTGTATCCGCAAAAAGAACAGGAGTACTTGTGGCACCTTAGAGATTAACAAATTTGTTAGTCTCTAAGGTGCCACAAGTACTCCTGTTCATTTTATTATAGTAATGTATACTATATATTTTTAATAGGTTAAACTCCTGAGACGGCTGTTCAAATAATAATATTATCCATGTAATCCAAACAACAGGCTTTTCAACTAAAGGTCAGAGGAACAAATCCTGGATTACAAATTTGCAATGCAACACGAGGCAGACAAGTCACTGCCAACTAGGTATTCTTAGGAGAGAGATCTACAGGACAAAAATAAGCAATTGCCTGTCTTCTACTACAGCTTCCTTTTGCCCTGGAGGTGAATGCTCTTTAAACTGAATGGGCCCTAAAATCTGAGATATGGAATTTTCCTCTTTAACCCCTTTCAGTTTGCCTAGTGCAAACTCTGATACATTTAGACAAAATTAAAGTGACTGAATTTCGTGTGACCTTCAGTCCTTGTTCAAAGAAAGCAAACAAACTATCACAAGACTGCGAATTCAGCGATCATATAGTAAGCAGCAATAATCTTTGAACTTCATATGGTCTTTGATCTTCCCCTCGAGTCTGCAAAAGCCATTTTTAAATGGGTGATCACCTATGAGGTCTTTGAGAGGAGCTACAGCTAAGCATGAAAGTAGCAATTTAGGATTCTCTATATCCACATTATATAGCCATCCAGGTAGGAAGCAGGGTGTAGCCACAGTGGGGCCTGGGCTACATCCACTGTTTAAGTATATAAATTTGTTAACCGCCTGTTTTAAAAATAAATACTTATTAAAGGGATGTACAGGGGTGATATTCAATGTATTTGGAGTTTTAATTGTTTTTAATCATTTACAATATAAATGATTTACTGAGATGTCAGACTATAGGTCATTGCCCATCCAACATAGGTTGGGGCCCACCTAAATTTCTATTCTTAGCTACATCACTGGTAGGAAGCTATATACATTAGGGTTACCATACGTCTGGATTTTCCCGGACATGTCCAGCTTTCTGGTCCTCAAATCCCTGTCCGGGAGGAAATTCCAAAAAGCCAGGCATGTCTGGGAAAATAGGGCGGGGTCGTGGGGCTTGGATCCAGGCTGGAGCCACTGGGGCCGGAGCCAGAGACGCTGGGGCCGGCGGTGCTTGGCTGGAACCGGGGCCTGAGCCAGGCCGGAGCCGCTGGGACTGGCGCTGAGGGTGCTCGGCCGGCGCCGCTTGGCCGGGTCCAGGGCCGGGGCCGGGCCAGAGCTGCTCGGCCGGAACCGGGGGCCGAGCCGAGCCAGGGCAGAGCTGCTGGGACCGGGGCTGGGGGTGCTCGGCCACTGGGTTGCCGGCTGGAGTCGCCGGGGCCGGGGGGGGGGGGGGCGGAGCCGCTCGGCCGGAACTGGGGCTGGCGCCCCAGGGCCTGAGCCGAGCCGGGCCGGGCAGGGCAGGAGACACCGGGGCCAGGGCCACTCGGCCAGTGGGGCTGGACTGGGCCACGCCTCCTTGCGCCCCCCCACCCCAGCCCCAGCTTACCTGCTGCCTGCATTTGATTCGCGGGAAGCAGGGGAGGGGGAGGACCAGGGGGGCGGAGCGTTCAGGGGAGGGGGCAGAGTTGGGGCGGGGACTTTGGGGGAAGGGGCAGAGTTGGGGCAGGGCTGGGGGCAGAGTTGGGGCTGGGCCGGGTCCCCATGGAGTGTCCTCTTTTTGTTTTTTTAAAATATGGTAACCCTAATATACATCTTGAGTTGAACTCTGTTCTTCACCACCTAGACCTGGGGGACCAACATAGTTAAATGACCATGTACTGTATGGCTTTGCAGTTATTCCATATTTGTGCCTCTTTTTAACCAGTCTCTTTCAGTTCAGAATAGCAGATCAGTGAATGGAGCTGTCCAAAATTTGGGACCATTAGGGGTATTCATCCAAGATGGAACGCAAATTCAGACTGACCAAAATCCACTGACATTGAGAGTTAAACCATTGCCAGCCCTCTCAACTAGACCATGTCTACACTGAGAATTTTGGCGAATTCTCTCCCGCCACTGGTGTAGCTCCATTGTTAGTATAGACTGGGTACAGGTGCTTTTTCCACTGTGTGGTCTAGACCTGCTCAGAGCGATGACTCAGAGAACTGTAAGTGCAGCAATGATATCAGAATCTGTAGTTTTTCCAAAGGAATGGGAACGAAAAATAATGGAGACGTACAAACCTTTGCACGGCTTTTGTAAGGCTGGCAAAAAGGCTGGTTGAAAAATAAAAGAATAATTTCTCAATTTCAAAAGTTTAAAGTTGTGTGTGTTCTGCCTTTGTTTTTTATATTTTCAAAAACCGCTCATGAAATATTTTTCAAGTCAATTTTTGAAAATGGAAATTTCCCCTCAACTTTTCAAAAATGATGGGGGAAAACCCAAAAGGAAAGATGAAAAAGGAAAAACAAAGGAGGCAAAACCAAACACTCAACAATGATAAATGAAAAATTCTGAGAAAAATGTTAATAGAAAAAGTTGAAACCCTGAATTTTATTTTTATTTAATAAGCCATTTTTCAACAATAAAAGTCTAATTAAGTTGACCAGCTCTGTGCTGCTATTATTTGGAAACAGGACAAAGCTAGAATCCTGGGGCCACATTTGGAGTTGTACCCATTTGTGTCAGCAGAGCATTTGGCCTTTGGATGAAAAAGCAGTTGGAACAATGGCATGAAGACTAGTTGGCCATCAGTTGCATGTCTAGGTTTTGGCTGCAAGAAGCCCACTACAGTCAATGGAAAGCACATAGTTAAAATCCCACACTGTTCTGAAATTTTACAATACGAGACCCCAACCCCATTAGAAACTGAGAGCCTATTGAAACTCTTCTCAATGCCCGCCACATTTGCATCACGCAGCAAGCAAACTAGAGCACAGCCAACTGCAACTGGGGAGGCTGGTTATATTCTGGTTTGGGAATATCTGTGTTGCATCTGCTAGAGTGCTCAGGAAATTCTGCTGATACAGGCCAGAAAACTAGTCTGATGTGTAACAGCGGTCCAATCAGACAGGGCTGTAGCCTGAAACCAATGTGCCTCTGTTCATGGACGACGAGCCAAGCCCAGGAGAACATCCGGAGTCACGTCAGATAATTGTACTGCTCTTATGGGTTTGGGATAGGGCTTTTATGCTCAGCTTCATTAACCCAGGAATTATTTGCCTTCTCTACCCAAGGCAAACTCCTTAGCTGGTCTGTAGTTTAGCTCTGCCTTCCAATTTTCTGCTTTCCTGTGATTTCCTGGAAACGTAAACTATGTTTGCCAGCCTGATAATACAAAATTTACAGGAGATCTATGGCTAGGTGACCCAGCCTACCTGACTCCAAAGATAACACGATACTATATAATTTAATCTTTAACTTACACATTTAAAGGAACAGCAAATACTTTTCTTCTAGAAGGCCTTTCACAGCAGCCAACTATGTCACTGCCTGCTGCCTGACCACAGTTTAGTTTGTTCTTTGAAATCACATGATTTGCTGTCAGGGTGTCAAGTTACTGTTTTATTCACATTATCTAAGTTCATGTAGTCATGGTTATAAAAAAGAGAGCTACTAGGAGCATGGTTCTACCAGATACTGCCAAACTCAGAAGAGAGAGACGGAGAGCGTTTGTACGAGAGAGAGAGCGCCACACATCCACTCATAGTTATTATTTTAAAATGCTTATTTTTCCACATGGTCATTGTCACAGTTATATTTCTTCAAAGGATAATTAAAGAAAGCTCCGTGGCATTATTAGCTATTTCAGGAATAGTAAGGGCGAGTAGCTTTATCCTGGGAATAGGAACCAAGAACACTAATGTTCTAATCCCAGCACTATCACCAGCTTGTTCTGTTGTCTTGGGCCAGTCACCAATGGTGTGCCTCAGCTTATTCATCTGTAAAATGGGGATAATAATTCTTGCCTGCCTACCCAGGGTGTTGCAAACAGAAATGTGTGTAAATAAGTCCTAAATATTATTCCTATTTCTGTTTCCAGGCAGGAGTCCAGTGTGATGATGCATTTTGAGACAAAGGCAATGGCAGCATTTGGACACACGAGAAAGCAGGAGGCTTGGGAAATCTAGGTCTGCAACAGGTATCTTGAGTGGCTTAGACAAGTCATCTACTCCTGTGCATCAGTCCCCTGCCTGTAAAGTGGGGGTGATAATACTGTCCTTCCTCAGAGAAGTGTTGTGGGATAAATTCACTGATATTTGTGCAGGGCTCAGATACTCATCACCAAGAGTCTATGGCGGGGGTTTCCAAACTTCATTGCACCACAACCCCCTTCTGACAACAGAAATTGCTACATGACCCCAGGAGTGTGGGGGGGGAGGGCAAAGCCGAAGCCCAAGGGCTTCAGCCCCAGGCAGGGGGCCTGTAACCTGAGCCCCTCCACCTAGGGCTGAAGCTCAAGGTTCAGTCCTGGGTTGTGGGGCACGGGGGGCTTCAGCAAGTCCAACACCAGCCCTGGCCACCCCATTAAAATGGGGTTGTGACCCACTTTGGGGTCCCAACCCACAGTTTGAGAACTGCTGGTCTATGGAGATAGGGCCATATGCATAGATAGATATTAGAGCTGGTCAGGAATTCTCCATCAACGTGTGTTTTGAACAGGAAATGCAATTTCCACAAAATCAACATTTTCCATGGGCACAGCTGTGGTACCTCATGGGAGTCCCAGGATCATGGTGCATCATGGAAGATGTACAGTCTAGACCAGTGGTTCTCAAAGCCGGTGAGCCGCATGTTCAAGGAAAGTCCCTGGCGGGCCGGGCCGGTTTGTTTACCTGCCGCATCTGCAGATTCGGCCGATTGTGGCTCCCACTGGACGCGGTTCGCTGCTCCAGGCCAATGGGGGCTGTTGGAAGGGAGGCCAGCACATTCCTCGGTCCACGCCGCTTCCCGCAGCCCCCATTGGCCTGGAGCGGCGAACCGCGGCCAGTGTGAGCCGCGATCGGCCGAACCTGTGGACGCGGCAGGTAAACAAACCGTCCCGACCCGCCAGGGGGTTTCCCTGACCAAGCGGCAGCCCTAGTTTGAGAACCACTGGTCTAGACCACAGAAGAGAATGGGGATATGTGGCACCTGACCTACAACTCCCATGAGGCACCACAGCAGCTCAAGGTGACATAGATTAATACTGAACCAAGCCGAAATGAAACGTTTTGACATTGCTGTATCATAGTTTTTCTGAACTTTCTATTCCAAAAGAAAAGAAAAATTGATATTTCTACTATTCATCCCACTGCATGAAAACACATTTGAATATCATTCCCCATGGGATAGAAATTCCAATTTTTGACTAGCTCTCATAGCTCTAATAACACTGTTAAATTAACTAATTAAGACATAATACTCTGGCCAGTGTAGCTGGCTCTACACTGGCTGGTGATCGCACCCGGCCAGAAGGATTTCCCTGGTAACTGAATGCACTCCTGCATTCACACCCTACACATTATTGTAAAGATATTTGTACAAAATATGCCTTGTGAGCTATCATTTGAAAACTAACAACTCACTGGTCAATATGGTGAAATGTACATAGCAATATGGTGTGTAAAGTTATGAAATCCCCCATGTCTGATGTTAAAGGCATGTTCACACTCATGTAGCCCCAATTAGGTAGAACTGGTCAAACAAACCTGTCTTAAACAAAGGGATGTGTGTTTACCTTAATTGGCAAATAAGCTGTAATGAATCCTCAAACAGCAAGAGCACGAAGAAAGAAGACAAAAAAAATTTGCATTTCAGCATACACAGGTGAAAAGAAACAGCATAACACTTCTTCCTCATTAGACTTCATGTCTCCTTGCTCTCAGCTGGAAAGAACTTTATCTAGAGGTCACTCTCAGAACAATGCATTTCAAAGGGTGATTGAACTATAAAAGTGAGGGCAAAAAAACCCCAAGTTATCTCTCCTTCTCTTTTCTACTAAGAAAACAGAAAAAAAAAATGGCTGTTGAGCAGATCCTGGCCTGAGGATTTGGTCGGCATTGTCCTGAAAACCTGTGGTAAGAACATCAGCTTAAACCAAATCTAGTTTGTTAAGTTTAGTACTAGGAAGTATTTTATTTTCATTTTCTTGTAACCATTTCTGACTTTAATGCCTTGTACTCAGTTAAAATCTCTTTGAATTTAAATAAACTTGTTCTATTGTTTAATCAAAACTAATCCACTATTGTGAATTGTTTGGGTAATTCCATTTGAGGTGGCACGCTGTAGTACCTTGATTCCCTTAGAGGGGCAATGGATTTAATATATCTGGACTAAGAGAGATGGACGGTGTTAAACCTGTTTTTCAGGAGAATCGGAGACTGAGAGTGCATTGGGGTCACCGTGCATAGGGTCACCCACGCTGGGAAGCCAGAGTGTGACCGGAGAGCTAGCAGGCTGTTTGCGAGCAGCCCAGGTGGGAGCTCCAACAGCAAAGCATTGGGAGACACCCAAGATTGCAGGGCAGGGGGTGACACAGCTCCTCACTGATCTGGATTGCATCCCATTATGTCATAGCTCCACACCAGGGCAATTCCCCATCTGGCTAGTTAAGCTGGCTTTAAGCTATTCTGCACTACTGCCTTTACAAGGGATAGGGTCTGGCCCAACATATCTGTCTGTCTACACACACTCAGTCTCTCCCCACTCCTGCCCCCCCCCAATCCTGTAAGGCTGGTTTGACTAGTACTCTGTAGCTTTCCTCCCTTGTCAGGGGCTAGTCACAGTTATAGTCCTCACACTTCCCAGGGCCACTCCTCCTCCCATTGAAGCTAGCAACAAAACTCCCATTGGCTTGAGTAGTGCGAGGGCATGCTGCCTGCTCACGGACAACCACCAAGAGTATGGTCAGTTTCTTCAAGGCAGGAGAGGAGAGCGGGGCCACAGCCACGTATACACTCGTACTGAGCATGCTCACAGGCAGGGCTTAGATGTGCTTGGTGCCGCACATTTTTGAAGGGCCTAACTTTGGCCTGTGGTCATCACAGCTGAGGGCATACACTCAGGTCAGGAGCATCAGCCATGGGAGGTCCTGTTAGGGAAATGTGTGTCCCCGCACTAGCAGCAAAGAGTAGCCAAACAGCCACACTTTGGCCTGCATTTGGAGGACACAGTGTGTTTCAATCACTAAGTGTTTCTCAAACAGCTATTATTCCAAACATTAGCGCTACCACCAGTCAGAACCTTTTCTATGGTTGATTCACTTATTATGGCTTCATCTCCCTGTTGTCATGGAAGCTGCTCTGAGAAATGGTCGCCAGTAAAGGAAACCAAGCAAGTTCACAACATAAAAGCCAAACCAAACAGAACTCAGCTCTAGAGTTGAGAAGCAGCAATCAGATGTGCTCTCTGGGGGCCATGATCCTTCCGCTACGCCAGACACGTAACACAGCAGCGCTCTGGCTCTCACCCCAATCCCAGGCTCAAAATGGCCTGACAGCCATGGCAGCAGCGCAAACAATCTGTTCTCCAATGCGCCAGAGGTTTGTATTGTTTTGTATTGCTATTTGTTTTGTGCCAGCACCAAGAGGCAGGGATCGGGGCCCTGTTATGCTAGGCCCGGTACACACACAGAACAGAAAGCCAATGCCTGCCCCAAAGAGCTTGCAGTCTCAGTGAACACAGCTGGGGACAAACTGACTTCACCATCATTTCAGTAACTGTGGTTAATACCTGCTCCAACCAGCTGACCTGGGCTGAGCCCCATTTGTTACCACCAGGGTTTTTGCCGCCCAAGCAGCGGGGAAAAAAAAAAAAGCCACGATCGCAATTGCGATCAGCGGCACTCCGGCGGCAGCTCCACCGCGCCGCTTTCTTCTTTGGTGGGAATTCGGCGACAAGTGCTTCCCTCCAAGAGGGACTCGCCGCCGAATTGCCGCTGAACAGCCCGACGTGCCGCCCCTTCCCCTTGGCCGCCCCAAGCATCTGCTTGCTGGGCTGGTGCCTGGAGCCGGCCCTGTTTACCACCAACCCACATGTTTCCCAATGCAAACCAGCCTTTTCTCAGTGTCTGTAGGCCCACTCACTCCAGCAGCTTCTTTCTGAAGATCTGAATCGCATTGAGCAGGTTGATTTTATTTGTACAGTAACTCCTCACTTAAAGTCATCCCGGTTAAGATTGTTTCATTGTTACATTGCTGATCAATTAGGGAACATGCTCGTTTAAAATTGCAGTGCTCCCTTCTAACGTTGTTTGGCAGCCGCCTGCTTTGTCCACTGCTTGCAGGAAGAGCAGCCCGGTGGAGCTAGCTGGTGGGGGCTTGGAACCAGGGTGGACTGGCAGCCCCCTATCAGCTCCCCGCTCCCCTAAGTTCCCTGAACTGCCTGCAGTTCAGCTATGTCCCGCCCCCCACTGCCATGTGCTGCTCCTGCCCTCTGCCTTGGAGCTGCTCCTGCTTGCTGTGCGGGGGGAGGGAAGGAAGAGGGGGGCTAATGTCAGGGTGTCCCCCTCCCTCCTGATCCTGCACCCCGCTTACCCCATCTTCCATAGAGCAGGGCTCAGGATGGAGGGAGCTTGCAGCAGCTGCCCTCTCAGCAAGCTGATCTAATTAACAAGGCAGTGTACTTAAGGGAAATGTGCATATCTCCCTCCATTCCTGCTGCCTTGTGTAGAGAGAGAATTAACCCTTGAGGGCTTAGCCAAGTGCTAGTTCATCATTTAGCAATAAGGGAAATATCCCACCCTCTGACTCCTCCACCTCAGCCAAGCTTCACAATCATCATCACTGTGTACCAGTATTAAATTGTTTGTTTAAAACTTATACTGTGTGTATAATATATTAGGGTTACCATATTTCAATACTGCAAAAAGAGGACACTCCACGGGCCCCGCCCCCTGCCCCAACTCCACCCCTTCCCCAAAGTCCCCGCCCCAACTCCACCCCCTATGGTGACCAGATCACCCAGGTCAAATATCGGGATGCGGGGGGTGGAGCAGAGCAAAAAAAAAACAACTCCCCCCCATTCCTCCTCCCTCCGCAAGTGCTGGAGGGAGGCCCGGGAGACACAGGGAGAGCGCGGGGCCAGGGTGAGTGAGTCTGGCCTGGCCCCGAGCGCAGGCAGGACTCAGGCAGTACCTGGAGGGAGAGTAGGGGGGCGGCCCGCGGGGCCAGGTGGCGGCTGTTCGTTCTCCCCACCTGGGCAGACGGACTCGGAAGCAGCCGCTGCTGCAGTTCCCACTGCTGTGGGGGGAGGAAGCGGCCAAGAACGTGGTGCTCGGTGGCTGCGGCTCTGGTGCCCAGGCCCGAACCCTCTGAGCCCGGGCCTGCTGCGGGGATCCAGCAGCGCGCACGCTGCGCCCAGCCCCTGGCCAGTCGCGTCTGGGCTGGCTGCCCAGCTGGTGCAATCCCGCGGGCAGCCCCAAGGCGGAGGCATCGGCAGCCCCGTTCATTCCCCTGGAGGACCTGAGCGGGACGGGGGGGCTGGGGCCTGCTGCCCCCACTCCGGGGCTGCCCGCAGGATTGCACCAGCTGGGTCCCCGCAGCAGGCCCGGGCTCAGGGGGTTCACGCCCCGGGCACCAGAGCCGCAGCTGCTGAGCGCCACATGCTTGGCCACTTCCCCGCACGGCAGTGGGAGCTGCAGCAGCGGCTGCTCCCGAGTCCAGCTGCCCAGGTGAGGAGAACGAACAGCCGCAGCCTGGCCCCTGCGGGGAAGTTGCTTCGGCCCCCGCCGCGGTGGAGAGCGGCGGGAGCCGGGAAAGTTGGAGCCTGGGGAGGAGGCGGTCCCCTTACCATGTCTCCCTATTTTCCCGGACATGTCCTGCTTTTTGGAAATTCCTCCCGGACGGGGATTTGAGGACCAAAAAGCCGGACATATCCGGGAAAATCCGGACGTATGGTAACCCTACCTGACAGGAGAGGGTGTTTAGGGCTGGCTCTGGACAATGCCCAGCCAGGCTGAAGTTGCAGCTTACATGGGAACTGGTTCTTTGTTTCAGTGCAAGGAGGTGCAGAGGCAAAAGTTCAAATCAGTGAAGTTAAGCAGAACCTTTTGCTCGTGGCTGGCTGGCTTCATCTGCAAAGCACTGTGCAGACACAGGCCTTGATTTATCCCCTGGTCCTGGCAGCTTCTGTCCCGGGCGACCCAGATGTGGAGCCCCTCCCAGGGATGGAAAGTCCACCTGGGGATTGGGGCAGTAGTAGGACAAGGTGCTTGCAACCTTAGCAGCCGCACAGTGGATGGGGCTGATCAATGAGGAGGTACTTCTGCTCCCAGTCACTGCAGCAGCCGGGGCAGCCTGGGCTTGGGGCCTCTCCCAGCTCCAGCAAGGGGTTGGGGCAGCCCAGGCTGGGGACTTCCATCCTTCCTCCCCTGCTCCAGCGAGGACTCAAGAATTCCACGCACCCCTCCCCAACGGCCGAGGCAGCCCAGGCTCCGAGTAGGCAGGGAATTGACTGTCTTCCACCCCAGCCGAGGCAGCCCGGGATGGGGACTTCTGCCCTGCCCTGCAGCCCTGTCCTCCTGCTGCCCCAAGCTCCTACTGTGGCTCCCCGGGCTTCCTCCTCCAGCCCGGGATGGGGACTTCTGCCCTGCCCTGCAGCCCTGTCCTCCTGCTGCCCCAAGCTCCTACCGCAGCTCCCCGGGCTTCCTCAACCTGCGTCTCCTGGGGGCTTCCGCTCCTGCTGGCTGCTGCCAGGGCAGCGTGGGCTCAAGAATTCCACCCCCATTCCCCTTCCAATCCCTCTCCCAACAGCTGAGACAGCCCAGAAGCTCCAGACTTCTGCTCCCTGCTGCTGCCCGGGTTTGTAGGTTCTGCATCTTCCTCCTCGCCCAGCAAAATGAGGGACATGTTGATCTATTTAAAAATTCCTCCTGGATGGCAATTTAAGATCTAAAAATCTGGACATGTCCGGGAAAATCCGGACATATGGTAACCCTAAATATATATATATTATAGTCTTTTGTCTGGTGAAAAAAATTTCTCTGGAACCTAACCCCCTCATTTACATTAATTCTTATGAGGAAATTGGATTTGCTTAACATCATTTCACTTAAAGTCGCATTTTTCAGGAACATAACTACAACGTTCAGTGAGGAGTTACTGTACCCTATCGAGCTGCAGTGGCAATCATTTCTGATTTGGGAACAGCTCGGTGCCTATCTATACAGTTTGCTGAGTAAGAGAACCACAGATCAAAGTTAAGTCATGTTTTCGAAGACTCACAGAGGCTCTATATTGCCCTAGCTCCATATGCACAAAGGTCCCTACACAGGAATAAATAGCAAGTTGTAGCATGACAAAGCCAGCAGGATGCAGGAAAGGAATTCAGCAAATAGAAACACACACACTTTGAAAAAGTATCCAGCTTAAACTTGTGGTAGAGCTGTTTAGGTCACAACATTCTTCTTTCTTTTCAAAACATGCCAAACAAAGGCTAAGCTAATTATAGCTAATGTACCGGTCACAAACTGAGCGCATAGGAGGGAGACTGCTCCTAGCATTCCCTAAAGAGCAATGGTTAATCCTATCCCCAGGCAAAAACAAATAAAAAAAACAACCTTCCATTAAACTGAAGTTAGGCTTGTAAATACATATTAATTATTTCAAACAGCACTTCCGAGAATACTGTTGCTCTCAAAAACAGCCCTAGAGATCATAGAATCATAGAATAGCAGGGTTGGAAGGGACCTCAGGAGGTCATCTAGTCCAACCCCCTGCTCAAAGCAGGACCAATTCCCAACTAAATCATCCCAGCCAGGGCTTTGTCAAGCCTGACCTTAAAAACCTCTAAGGAAGGAGATTCCACCACCTCCCTCGGTAACCCATTCCAGTGCTTCACCACCCTCCTAGTGAAAAAGTTTTTCCTAATATCCAACCTAGACCTCCCCCACTGCAACTTGAGACCATTCCTCCTTGTTGTGTCATCTGGTACCACTACGAACAGTCTAGATCCATCCTCTTTGGAACCCACTTTCAGGTAGTTGAAAGCAGCTATCAAATCCCCCCTCATTCTTCTCTTCTGCATACTAAACAATCCCAGTTCCCTCAGCCTCTCCTCATAAGTCATGTGCTCCATCCCCCTAATCATTTTTGTTGCCCTCTGCTGGACTCTCTCCAATTTCTCCACATCCTTCTTGTAGTGTGGGGCCCAAAACTGGACACAATGTCAAATAGAGAGTTATTCAACTGTAAGGCTACACTTAGATGAAAGTCAGTGGGAGAAATCCTGGCTCCATTGATGTCAAAACTCCCATAGACTTCAATGAGGCCAGGATTTCACTCCAAATTTGTTGGGCCTCAAACCAGTTTGGAATCTCAGAATATTATTACTGGGATGTCCCAGAGGCTATAAAGATTCCAGGGACGGAACGTGGCTGCTCTAATACCCTTCCATGAGAGAGACGTTCCTGAGCTACCAAACTCAGCTGTAGCAATAATGCCTCACATTAGCAGGTGGGACTCCTTGATTTAAAATGCTCCCTGCCCCAGTGCTATGGACATGCTGCCTAAGAGTGCTGTGACTGCTCCAGACTCCAGTGGGGAAATTGAAAAAGGAAGTAGAGCTTGCTGACATTGAAGTACATGTTGCAGACTTGAGACAACTTGCCTCCGCTCATGCCCTGGGAATAAATTTTCCCAGCAGTTTCTCCAGTGACATTCTAGAATGCATTTGGAGGCTGTCACTTTAAGTTATTCAGCGGGTTAAGATGCAGACTCTGGTAGATCCCAGCACAGGGACAACAAAGGAAAAGTGACCTTGCAAAAACTGAGATGGGGGCTGAGATTCTAACATTTCCAAAGGTAGGTTTCTAGAGCTAGGCTCCTAAGCCCACACTGAAGTCTCCATCAACCCTGAACCCTTAAGCACAGGCTTCTCATTTTGCATACCTCCCAGGAAGTAAAAATAGACCAAAACAGCCACAAGAAATCATGCACCGGTTTATAACGGTGTGCTTTTTAGCATATATTGGCAAAACTTAAAAATAGTCAAAGCTGCTGTGTATAAAACATTCACACAGCCCAACATTAAAAAAGGGATTCAAAGAACAATGTCACAGACTGGCAGTGTAAAAAGTCCCTTGGGCTTTTCTTTCCAAATCAGGCATAAATCAATTGCCAGCCATCCCTATTATCCAGGTAAATACACAGACGCGTCCCACTAAAGCAGCTTTTAAAGTCTATTTAGCGAAAGCAATTCCCGACCACACATCCCATGTGTGTGGCACTGACTGAATAGGTTACATTTTTACCCAGCACAAGCTGTTTTTATTAACGTGGAGAAAAGGCAAGCATCTAAGAATTCATTCATACACTGCAGCTCTGGAGTAAGCAAAGATTCTTTTCAAGGGGTGATGGGAGATCTTTTGGGGAAGAAGTAACCCTGCCCATCCTGCAGAGTGGCAGGGTGTGCCTCCCACATTCATGCCTGTATTGCAGACTTGTGCACATATTACTTTTATTAACCGCAATGCTTGTTTAGAGGAAGGTGATGCAACAGCTACATGGGTACATGCTTCTGAAAAGAGGTGCTCAGAAATCTGATGTTTGCTGCTCAGTTTGCTAACCCCCTGGTCTGTGGCTTTTGATAGCTGCTCAGGTGTAAAAGCATCGGGGAGCAAAAAGTAGTGTGTCTGCGTGGAGCTGCAGAGGGAGGGAGAACCATCACTGCCGCATACGCCCCTGGTCCCTAACCCTGTGCAAGCCCTTCAATGGGGACTGAGCTCTGGGAAGAACAAAGGATGGTCCTTTTCCTCTGCATCATTTCTTCCCTGTTGCACTTTCCCTGCAGGGGTTCTGGCGTAAGCTAATTCTGACCCAATCAGCATTAACAAATGCTGGTTCCTCCACTCCTCAGTTAAACATCCTCCTCCTGCAAAGGGCTTTGGGGTAGCAGCAGTTGGGGAGAACTTGCAGGAGTTGTGCTGCCCTGGGACACAGGAGGGGGCGGGATGGCCTTGTGTATCAGCAACTGAGCCATTTTCTTATTTCATGGAGTGGGGGTAACACTGCTTCCCCCCAGGAAGTGATTGAACAGAATTGTCCAGTCCATGGAAATAAACCATGTAAGGGACCATTTGGTCTTCTATGTTTTATAGCTTCAGTGACCAACCTCCTCTTGCAAGGTCGTAAGTTCCAGCCTTGTGGGCAGTACTTGGTACTGGCCTGCTCCCTGGCCATAACCTTTAACAACTACCCATTGTTTTCAATTGCAGCAGCACAACTAAATCAAATTTAAACCCACAACAAGGGAATGGATTTAAATCAAAGCACAAAATGCCTCTAAATCAGTAATAAGAATTTATGAGATAAAGAGGAATTGGGAAATGCAAATTCAAATAGCCGAGTTGGACCCTCAAAAATTGGTTGAAGACAGATACTAACGGACCTCTAGCAACAGATTCACTATTAAACCCCAGTACATTCGAAGCCAGGCAGGTCTATTCGTGCGAGGCAAGCTGCTGGAATATTGATCCGAAGCAGTATTTCTTCTAGGACATAAAGCAGTACATTAAAGTTCAAATCAACAGGGTTAATATATGCCTCAACTATCTATTGTAAACCGTGTGCAAGATGGAGAGAGTAGAGGGCAATTCTTTGAAAGTCACTTGGCAGACACACCGCACTTCCATAAACAATGGGATAATAGTGTCAATAATGGAACTTTTCCACCGAACAGCCTCCTGGGAAGCTATTATCCTTATCGCCAACTGGGAATCATTAACCCTACAACTGAAAGTTCAGCTTCATGCAGGTTGGAACGTAGTCAATGGAGCTAGACAATACCTACTTTTCCCACATTCAGATATTTAGAGTTCACTTCTCAGAAGGTTGAAGCCTAAGGTCTGTGTTAGTTTAAGCACATGCAGTTGCATGGCGACTCAGTTAGTGTCATTGTCCATGCCAGAGGGGCTAAGTATCCATTTGCACACACAAATGCATGATTTGCATTAGCAGTTCTGTGGTGATCTGGACTCAGGTGTATGTGACCTCCCATTGAGTTCAACGGGAACTATGTCCACCCAAGGGCAGAATTTGGTGACAGACAGGACTGGACATTAATATGGATAGAGTCACACTAGCAAGGATGAAAAAGCAAACAAACAAAACAAACAACGCTCTCCCCTCTCCACCACCATCACCAAGAGTTTTGGAAGGGCTATAAACTAGAGCTCATCGGACAATGACTATTCCCTCTGGTGGAAATTTCCACTGGAACAAAAACTAATCTTTTGAATGTTTTCACCAAATCAGAATTGTGTCAAATGCCTGTTTTTGGATCGAAACCGGCATGTGCGCACATGTCCATGCAGTCGCTGGTGGTTAGGGCACTGGTCTGGGAGAATCTGCCAGATTCAGAGCATCTCTAACTTACATGCACACAACAATCGCTTTACGCTCCACTGAAATACAGCCACCTCTGGGGAGAAACATGGCAGCGTTGAACAGTTGACAGCAATGCTACACAATGGCTTTGGACAGGAAGTGAAGAGTACCACATTTAGTTGCCTCTACAGAGGAAATTTTAGGTGGACAGTATACAATTACCCAAATTACTGAACAGTAATAAAAAGGCAGAAAAAAGAAACCACAGACTCAAGGTGCTTTTTGCTCCAATACTCTCACATTCTAAACATATTAACAGTCATGACATGATACAAAGGCAAAGCTTGTTTGACATGTAAAACCATGAAACAAACAAAGCAGCTGGATGGAATCCAGCAAAGGTGGCCAGTTGTTTTTCAGATAATTCAGCCTTATGAGAAACATATTAGAGATTGTCACCTTTCCCGTAACAGGCTGGCAGGACAGGTTTTACAGCACTTCAGGTCAGGTTACCCTGTGCTAATTGGTGGTGGCCCAGGGCGGATAGTAGTAAACCTGGTGTTTATAGCGCTTATGGAGAGACCTTTATTCAGGTTAATCATATGTCTCATTGTGATTAATTTTCATACAGGAAGAACACTTGTATAACTACAGCAAGACGCCTGAAGCAGAGTTCACTTAAGAACACGTGCCCCTCCCCCACAAGACCTTTTAGCTTAGGGGAGTGTAGTATCACTTTAAATAGCTAAGAAGTCTTTTCTTGTTGGAGGAAGAACTCTATGGCCTAATGTGACTTTTCTATCTCTAACTGCTATGATCTTATAGGAGGTTCCTATTTGGGACATGCCCACTAAGATCAACATCCTTGAGTAGCTTGTGTTCATTTGAGAATGCAGACTCCCATTAGATTCCCTATTTGGGCTTCTAATTCTAGGGAACGAGAACAGCAATTTAGGTGGAAATTGAGGGTAATGCATCACCTAAATAAATACAAAGGTTGCACAAGGTGGCAAAGAATTGGGACCTGACCCAACTCCCATTAAAATAACTGAAAGACTTTAAATGGGACTTTGACAGCTTCCCAAATGGAGAAGGGGCTCTTGCCTTCATATCATTGCAGGATTTTTCTCTTTTGCCCCAGGCTAATGGAAGAAAACAGTGTTCCCCTTCTTTGTTTTCCATCAATAGAGCCGCAGGCATCTCTCTCTCTCTCACTCTCTCTCCATTCCCCCATGATGGATTTAGACAGCAGACTATTATACTTTCTCTACCTTGCGGAACTATAAACATTTAATTCTATCTTTAAAGCCTGAGTCCGACCTTATGATTCTAGGTTTTTCTTGTTCTCTTCTCTTGGAGTTGACAGAGGCTGACTACCCGTTTTATTGTCTGATTTCGAGTCTCCTAAGAAGTGCAATCTATCTAACCAGCGTAAGTCAGCCATTATTATATATCCAGGAAACCTGCTTGAATAGGTAAAGAACATCCTCGCAGCTTTGGCTGCACTTCACATGCACTTTAGGTTACAGCTACGTGGCTTGAGGACAGCTGGCAGTGTAATTAAACTAATAAACTCGCTTATTTTGGGGCTGTCCCTTATCATTAAGATATCACAAGTATTTAGCGTGCACAATGTACAGTGTGACAACGACACAGAACCAGCAGGACAAACAGCAACCATATGATGTTTAACTGGAAAGCAAGGCATTAAATCTAACCCTACTTTATAAATAATACAAGGCTGGCTTCTACCACCCTTCCTAATGTTGAGTAGATCCTTATACTCAGCAACTAATCCCACTGAAGACAGCTCACAGGGTAAGATATTTCTGAATATGAGTAAGGATGGCAGAATCTGGCCCATAACAACGATATGGCAAGGACACCACCATAGCAAAAACACCTGTCCCCCATTGCATCTGTACATTTCATAGCTGAAGATGGACACCAACATTACTGCCATAGACAAAGTCAGTGGTAAATGATCCAGGAGAACTCAGTTAAAGTAAGGACCGCATTGGGGATTAAATAGTACATCTCATCCAAAATCTAATGCTAAGCCAAGACAAAACAGGTGATTCTATGGCAGGAAATATTACAAAAATATTCCCATTTGCTTTCCCAGAGGTCAAATGAGCACCAATTTCTTCCTGTACTGTCAGAGAGTACAAACTGTCCTCCACTTTGGAGGAAACCTTCAAACAGGCCCGCCAAGTTCATAATCAGAAGGAAGCTGCCCACAGACTAGGACCCACCGGCTCAAAGTAGCACCAGACATAACACTTGATGCAAAACCTGGCAACATATCTCCACAGCTACAATGAGCTTCCTGTGTGCGGGCCGAGATACAGACCCAACAGGAAAGATTCTGGCCGTGACAAGGAGGGCATTCCCACTAATGCAGCTCAGCCCACCACTCTGTTGGAAGCACCTCCAGGGTAGTTTGGTCTCCATACTGGTCATCTGACTTCCATTCAGCCTCAATGTTGAGGATGCCAGCAAGAGTGCGAGTTGGGATGGTTGTGGTAATGATCTGGCCACAAAACCTATTCATTTTATTAGCTCAATGAACAACCATTAGGAAGTGACCATCACTGACCTAGAGATGAAAGGCTGCATATCCCATATAGCGCCTATCCTCTCTTCCCTGCATTACAAGGTGTCAGCCAGAATGCACAGAGCTTGAGATAAGGCACAGGAAAGGACCCCGGGTAGACTTAAAGTTCCTTTGTCATCGCTTGCAACCATAAAGTCAAAGACTCTTCCTCTCCCCCTCCCCAACAAGTGCCCTTTCCACTGTGAGGGCTCATCCCCACAGCTGATCAGGTCCCCTTCCCGATGACATCCCATTTCCTTCCCCTGCATTGCAAGTTCACCTCCAACCCCACCTCTGTCCTATAGGGAATTCCTTTGTCCATGGGGAGTGGCTCTCAGGCTACAGTGTGCCTCTCTGCTGCTATGCTGAGCACTTTTCACCATAATACACCATAGCAGTCATTGCATTTGAGCTCATCTTTGTGCAAAGGCTTCCCAAGAATACCTGACAGCTGGCACACGAGGCGTGGAATGAAGCCAGCCAGGGAAACGTGGTTGAAAGAGAACAGGGCCCTGCTGCTAGAAAACACAGGTGAGAAAGAGACCTATGGCCCTCAAATGAGTCTAGTGGAGTCCTAGGACAACCTCCCTTGCTTTGAGTGCAGCCCTCCTGTGTGTTAGTGGAGCACGGGACCTGCATACACACAGCATTCTTTCTGGAGGATTTCTCCCTGCTACTTGCAACCAAGCAGCAAACGTTGGAATGTTTTCTCGATTACTATTATTGCTCAGTGAAAAACTGCCACAAACGAGAGAACGGTGGGACAGCGCCTGTGCCTGGCAAGCGTCCACAGAAGTGATAAGTGTCGCTGCTACCGCTTTCTTTCCCCTGCAGAGGCTCGTGATGAGACAGGAAAGGGTTGGGTGGGGTGTCAGCTTGAGAACAAGCTGCAACTATGTGAGTTGAGAGACTCAAACGCCTGAATTCTCAGAGTTACTGAAAAGGCACCTGATCTCCCCATGCAGCGTATGAAACGCAGTGCCACATTGCACCCACTGGAATGTGCTGTTACAGAACTCTCAGTGGCATACGCCCTAAAGCAGTTTGCAGTTTCCCCCCTGGCATGACACACCATGCAACCATTATTGTATTTTCCAGACAACAACATGCACATTTCAACTGAGTTTTGACCCTAGAAATGAAATATGCGGCGGGAGGTGGGGGGGTGCTAGTCCTGTGGCTAGCTGGTAGGTCTTTGCCACCATACTGAAGAACTGGGGTTGGGCTCCAGTCCGGGGGCCAAATTCATCTCTGATGTAAGTCCAGTGGCTTCAAAGGCATTTTCTCAGGAATGCGTTTGGCTTTCTGGTGCTGAGCTCTAGTGAAGGTAGCACGCTCAGCCCCCAGGGCAGGAGGGAGAGCTCAACACGGTAAAGGAGTTAATGTGGGGACAGACTTGGTAGTGGTTTAAGCAGTAGCTGCAGAGACAAGCCCAAGCCCAACCTCAACTGAATGTGCAGTGCTGGTTTCTGTTATGTAAAACAGCTGTTAATACGAGGTAAAGGCTAGGGAAACCTCCCCTCTGGGGCACTTCTGGGGCCGGCTGCAGCACCCCAGATAAGAAAGGGGAGATGAGATTCAGAGGACACCACCATCTGGGGCACATTCTGATTCCGGTTACATGAGGGCAAATCTGAAGTCATGCCTCTGAACTCAACGGATTCACTCCATACTGGCACTGGTGTAAGTGATCAGGATCTGGTTAGACCATTTGGCAGACATGCTGCTCCAGAATCTCCATCCCATCTGAGCTTTACTTCATGTGGGAATGGAGTGGTGGGGCTACGGTGGCCATTAGCCACCATTGTTCCTTCCCTTCTGGAGTCATCCGGGGCCGATACAACTTACAGCAGCCTTGTGCCTGCTCTAAGTGGAGCTGACTCATAACAGCCCCTAAGTGGCTGTTACACTGGCTCAAAACTGCATTCTCCACAAGGGCTGTCAAGTGATTAAAAAGATTAAAAGCAATTAATCGCTCTGATAAACAATAATAGAATGGTCCTGCTAGTGAAGGCAGGGGACTGGACTCGATGACCTGTCAAGGTCCCTTCCAGTTCTAGGAGATGGGATATCTCCATTAATTATTATTATTATTATACTATTGATTTAAATATTTTTGGATGTTTTCTACATTTTCAAATATATTGATTTCAATTACAATACAGAATACAAAGAGTACAGTGCTCACTTTATATTTATTTTTATTACAAATATTTGCACTGTAAAAAACAAAACAAATAGTATTTTTCAATTCACCCAGTACAAGGAGTCTAGTGCAATCTCTTTATCATGCATGTTGAACTTATAAATGTAGAATTATGTACAAAAAATAACTGCATTCAAAAATAAAACAATGTAAAACTTTAGAGCCTAGAAGTCCACTCAGTCCTACTTCTTGTCCAACCAATTGCTCAAACAAGTTTGTTTACATTTGCAGGAGATAATGCTGCCCGCTTCTTGTTTACAGTGTCACCTGAAAGTGAGAACAAGAGTTCACATGGCACTGTTGTAGCCAGGGTTAAAAGATATTTATGTGCCTTATGTGCTAAAGATTCATATGCGTCAGTCACCATCCCAGAAGACATGCGTCCATGCTGATGATGCTTGTTTAGAATATCTGGCATGTAAATACCTTGCAATGCCGGCTACAAAAGTGCCATGCGAACGCCTATTCTCACTCTCAGATGACATTGTAAATCAGAAGCAGGTAGCATTATCTCCTGTAAATGTAAACAAGAAGTAGGACTGAGTGGACTTGTAGACTCTAAAGTTTTACATTGTTTTGCGTTTGCGTGCAGTTATGTAACAAAAAAATTCTACATTTGTAAGTTGCACTTTCATGACAAAGGGATTGCACTACAGGACTTGTATGAGTTGAACTGAAAAATACTATTTGTTTATCCTGTTTACAGTGCAAATATTTGCAATAAAAATAATAATATAAAGCTAGCACCGCACACTTTGTATTCTGGGTTGTAATTGAAATCAATATATTTGAAAATGTAGAAAAACATCCAAAAATATTTAATACATTTCAATTGGTATTATACTGTTTAACAGTGCAATTAAAAATGCAATTAATCGCGAGTAATTTTTTTAATCACAAGTAATTTTTTTGAGTTAATCGTGAGAGTTAACTGTGATTAATCGACAGCCCTAGTCTCCAACCAGACCCGTTCTCACCCATCCCTGCTTCCTCCCCATCATCCTCCCCAATATACCCTGTATGAGAGGTGGCTAGGGAGGCAGTGTAGAGCTCTACACCAGCCAGGGAATTCCCTTGACACAAGGGTATTCCCCTGCAGGGCTTGATTCTGTTAGCCCTTTTATGCTGCCAAAACAGCATCACGGATCCACAGTGGAACACAGCATCTGGAATACTGTGTTTTGTTTAACATAGACAGTAGGTTCCTTGAGGCAGGGAATTGTGTCTATTTTAGGTCAGGATGGTGCCTAGCACGCTGCAGAAGGCTTTGAGAATAAAGAAGCAACAACAAACATGACTAGTTTTTTGAAAAAAAAAATTGCCTTGCAAGTCACCTCTGATAAAGCAAGACAATGAAAACCGATTGATAAACTAACATTAGAAAAAGGGCACAAACAAGGACACTCAATGATTTCCACTCAATTTCAATATTAAAGACACCCAGAAAATAAACACAAAGCCAGTAAAAGAGATCCAACATTACTGTCTGGAGCTCAGACCCTTGCAAGCCCCTATGTGCCTACCACACACCACGGTGCCAGTTAAGAATGTGTGCATATTTCCTGACTGCCCTTTGTTTCTTTCATATAACCGCCCTTTGTTTCTTTTATATAACCTGTTTTACCGTTGAATATGGATATTCTTGCAGGTGCTACTGCCCTCTACAGTTCCAGGAGAGTCATCACAAGAGCACGTTACAGCTCATTGCAACCATATCATGCAAGATGGTGCGTCTTCTCTTAACCCCTATTTTCAGTCGCTTATATCTTTCCTTAAGAAATCCTCTCCTGAGCAGACTTACCTCATGGTAAATCTAAGCCCCGGAGAAAATTTTTTATTCCTGGAAAATTTGAAGAAAATCCATCCAGGCATTTTTGGAGTTAGCCCAGCATGAAAAAATAAGTTGTGTGATAACCCAGGGTCTCTGACTCACAATCCATTGCTCTAGCCAGGAGAGACATGGCCTAACCCAGATGGGATGCTTGTTAACCGTCCAGACATATCAGGAAAGCACATACGTCAATTTCAAAAGCACTCTAGAGCAGGGGTCTCAAACTCAAATGACCACGAGGGCCACATGAGGACTAGTACATTGGCCGAGGGCCGCATTACTGACACCTCCCCCTGCCACCCTTGGCCCCGCCCTCACTCCACCCCTTCCATGAGGCCCTGCCCTCATTCCAACCCCTTCCCTGAAATCCCCACCGCAACTCTGCCCCCTTCCTGCTCCCAGGGAGGGCAGGAGGGGTGTGGGGCTCAGGGCAGGGAGTTGGGGTGTGGGGTACAGCAGGGGGTTGGGCTGCAGGAGGGGCTCGGGGGGCGGGCTCCAGCCTGATACGCGCTGGGGGCAGGGCACGCCACCAGCCTGCCTGTCCCCGCACCGCTCCGGGAAGTGACTGGAACCTGGGGGAGGAGGGACACAGGGGTCTGTGTCTTGCTGTTGCTTCAGGCACCACCCCCAGCAGCTCCCATTGGCCGGGAACGGGGAACTGCGGCCAATGGGAGCTGCTGGGGGCGCTGCCTGAAGCAAGAGCAACACACAGAGCCCTGTGCCCCCCCTTCCCCATCTTCCGGCCGCTTCCCGGAGCAGCAGGGGGCAGGGCAGGCAGGGAGCCTGCCCTTCCCCCGGTGCGCGTCAGGCTGGAGCCGCTCTAGGTAAACGCTCGGGGGGGCCGCGAGGAGCTCACGGGCCGCAGAAAACAACCCCACGAGCCGCATGCAGCCCCCGGGCCGCGTGTTTGAGACCCCTGCTCTAGAGTGTCAGCCAGGTCCCTTACTCAGGTGTCTACTGACGGGGAGAGCACAAAGACTTTTCTCCCTCATGCAGCCCCTGTAGGGACTATGCATCATTGCAGCTCTTGTGCTCCAGTGCGGAAGCTGCTTTGTGTACTCCTCATGGCTCACATAATGTCCTAAAGAGGTGGGGAGGAGGCAGAGTCACAGCCTAGCCCCCAGAACAGGAACACCACAGAGGGTGGGAGAGGCTGCATGCTATAATGGGGTGTAGAAGGGGGCACGCTCCCTCTACACACAGGGACGCTCCAGGAGACATTCCGCCTCCTGCTGCTCTGAACCATCCTTTCCTCTGAGTGGCAGCTCACAGGCCCAAGCTTGCCCTTGCATCAACAGGAATACGACAAATTCGTATTAGCTCACGGATGATCAGCCAAACCATTCAACGCTCCAAGTCCCCTAAAGCTTAATACAATTCTCCTGTGGGGTCAGAAACTGCAAGGAAGAGTGTTTTTCTCCTAATGGTTTGTATTTTGAGCCTAACATTAACCCACTGCACTGATCAATACAGAATTAGTCCCCTATTGAGCCAAGCTCATCCCGTCCCCTGGAGAAAGCCCACTGGCTTCAGTTTGTCCTATTGCTTCTCTCCTATCCCGAAGCCAGCTAACCATGCAGTGATAGAAGGTGACAAACAGGTGTACAGCGTTGGCAATGCAGCCCTAACCACCTTAGTCCTAGTTTTTGGGGAAACAGATGAATTGATTTCTCTTCCCTGGTCCCGTTTCCCCTCCACCCCCCCCCTCTGACATCGACAGTCCTGTCATGCTGGTTGTAGCTCTCCAGCTAAGTGGGGTTTGCCAGGCCAAGACGGGGCTGGGACGCAGCCAAGAAAAACGGAGGTGTGCTGCAGTTAACAGTGGCAGTGACTCAGTAGGTGGCACCAACTTAGTACTGAATCAGTGCTCCTGCCTCAGGGTGCTGTTGCGCTTAGCTCGCCTGTTAGCAGCCTCCCCCAGCCTCCAGGAGCTGCTCTCTCTGTTCTGCTGTTGAAGGAGGCCTCCAGAGGCAGTGACTCCTCCTTTGGCACTCACCTGGCATGATCTCACCTACCACAACCTGTCTTGTCTCTGCTCCGCAGGCTGTGCAATTAGCCTCCCTTTCTCTGATACACACATCATGCACCCAGGCCCGGGGTAACAGCCCTTCTATGGTTCCTGTGGCACTCTCTCATTTGCTTTGCAGAGACTAAATGAGTGAGCGACATGTCAGAGTCTGTGAAGAATGGCCTTGTGATGGAGGTACTAGACTAGGGTTCAGAAGCACAGGGTTCGGTTTCTGCCACTGACCTAGGACAAGTCACGTCACCTCTCTGTGTCTCAGGTCACCATCTGTAAAGTGGGGGTAATCATTCTTCCTTCGTCTGTCTTGCTTAGTTACTCTGGGTTGATACAGCACTAAGCTCAACATTGGCCAAGCTCTGTAGGGGCTACTGTAATTCTTCCTGGGGAAATTCTGTGCCACTGCGTGCGCATAATTCATTTGCTGTGCATGCTTTGTGTGTGTGCAGAAAATAGCTTCTGCTGGAGAGTTGCAGTTCTGCCTTTTGGGGAGACAGAGAGCGTGGGGCTGCAGGGGCTGTGTCACAGACAGGGGTTCATAAGGGCTAGTGGGGGAGGACACACTGGGGCAGGGGCTGAATGGGAGTGGAGGTGCAGGGCCACATGGGAATCGGGGGGAGTGACTGTCTGAGTGAGGGTAGAGGGACACATGGGGGTGCAGGGACACATGGGAACAGGAGGAGGGAGTGCAGGGACACATGGGAATGGCGGGGAGTGGCTGTCTGAGTGACGGTGGAGGGATACATGGACAAGGGGTGCAAGGACACATGGGGACGGGGCAGTTGTGCCTGACTGAATGGGAGAGGCTAGGGGTCAGCCAGGATCTGCATGGGGGAAGCTCTTTTACAATCGCTCCCTGTACCTGCCCCTCTCCCCAGAAAACCCAGTTCCATACTTTTCCCACCCATACTGAACAACCCTCCAAGTTGAAACCCAGGCTACATCCCAGCAATTACTTCCCTCTCCCTCAGCTCCTCCATTACCCCCGCCTCCACCAAGCCTTTTCACTGCTTCTGAGGGGTATGGGAAATACGGTTCTGTATTGTAGTTTAAATGAATTGTTACTCAGAGTTCTGTATTAATATGCCCATTAAGGAATCTATTTGTCAAAAAATATTTCCTGAATCTTTTATGTTGTCTGTATTGTTACAGACATACTTGCTGACAGGTAATTTGGAATAAAGTACCAAAATAATTGAAACTGGTGTGATTATATTGTGCTATTTTGACAAATAAAATCTGCAGAATTTTAATTTCTTGGTGCAGAATGTTTAATTTTTTTGGCACAGAAATCCCCCAGAGGTATGTAATACACCTAACAAATGGAAATAGAGTGAGTGAGGGGCTACTTAGGAAAGTATTTGGGAGGAGCAACTAGGGCACAGGGGCAGGCAGGGGAAGGAGGGGAAGATTGTTGGGGTGACATGATGAGAGGCTGGAAGTGGGGGGTAGAACTCCACAAAGAAGGGGAGAGAGACAGAGCGCACACTGTGTAGGGAGAGGAATGGGAAAGGGAAGAAAAAAGGTCGACTGAAAAGATTCCCTGGAGAAGAAGCCGAGCAGTGCAGTGGAAGAGGAGGAGCAGAGACAGCAGAAGCAGAGGGGATATCATTCCATTGCAAGATTATTAGAAAAGTGAATGTCAAGTACACCGCTACCTCGATATAACGCCACCCGATAGAACACGAATTTGGATATAACGCGGTAAAGCAGCACTCCAGGGGGGCAGGGCTGCGCGCTCCGGTGGATCAAAGCAAGTTCAATATAACTCGGTTCCACCTATAACGCGGTAAGATTTTTTGGCTCCCAAGGACAGTGTTATATCAAGGGAGGGGTGTATTACAAATAAAATCCATACAACACCGACGTGATGTAAGCGACAGAAACAGAGTGTTATATGTGTACAAATGCTGGGTGAGAAATACCTTGCGCTTGGAGACAAGTTAATAAAAAACACCACCATGCCCAACTGAAATGCTTGGCACTTACAAGCACCAGCAGACACTGCTCTCTATAATTCTATTAAGTTTGGAATTGAAGGAGACTTTGAGAACGAAACAGAGTTGAGGGAAACCCCAGCAGAGGCAGGGAGATTTCTCCAATCTACCCTGTTAAGCATGACATATCTGTGTCTCGTGAACGGAAGTTTTCTCTTCCCTTTAGAAAATACCAAATTGCACCATGTCACAAATATTTTCAGAAGCATGTGCTGGAGAAAGACAGCCTCCAGCTGCCTTGCAACAACTTTCCCCAGATTACTGAAGGCCTCCTATTTTGTTCAAAGAGATTGCCCAGCCTGTTCAACCTGCCAGGCCAAAGCAACTAAGTGTATCCAGAGACTTTAAAAAGAGAGTCCTATGAAAGCATCATGCATTTCACAGCACAGTTCAGTGCTAAATGAAAGTCACAAAAAGCACCAGGAAAACTACTGTAGGCAATAGCCCTGAACTGGCCAGAGAGATCGAATAATGGGCACTTTTCTCTCACTCATTTCTGTTGATGCAGTCCTTAAAGCCCTAAAAGTCGATACATTTTGCTCAGTGCAAGGACTATGGTATCTGGTTTTACAAACACACAATGAGTATGGCTTTAGAAATGTACCTGTTAATGAGGAATTGTGAAAATTGGCTCATGTGGGGGGAGGGAGGCGGCCACAAACTGATGCAGAATTTAAGGGCTTTATATATATATATATATATATATATATATATATATATATATATATAAGGCACATTACTGGCTCTTATGGTCACAAAGACATTCTAATGCGAACTGAGTGTAAACGGGTGTTTTCTTGAGTCTGTAATCAGCTGGTTCCCATGCTTCTGCTGCTAGTCATAGATCTGCCAAGCAACAGCAGAGTGTAACTACTAGAAATGATCAATTTCGTTGCCCCTACTCAAAAGCCTGGGGAGGGAAGTGGAGAGAGATGCTAGTTTCATGCTGCTTCTTGAGAAATCGCTGAGAGCAGCAAAGTGGAACACTGGAGTAATTCTACCCTGCACTAGGCCTGCCACAGATTAACTGTCCACGAGGACTCTGTTGACAGGCATCAACTGTTCCTTAGTGTGCTTTGATTAGTTCCATTTCAAAGAGGACTAGATCAACCTACACTAAAGAACCGTTGATCCATGTCAGCAGTGTCCAGGTGAACAGTAAGTCTGTGGCAAGCTAGTGCAGAGTAGATTCACATCCTAGTTTGCTGCAAACTAAAAGTTCGTTTAGACAAGCCCTAAGTGCTTCACAAACTAATTCATCTCTTTTCACAAAACCCATGTCCTTGGGAGGGAATCCTGATTTCTAATACAGTGTGATATGATAACTAGACATCCGCTCCACCCACACCTGTATCAGCCCAAGGCATGGGAAGAGAAACGGGCTAATAATGAGCAGCCCCGGCCTTCAAATGGAAAATGGAAATTAGCTACAGGAACGGTTTGCTAGGAACAACAACAAAAACCCACCTTACACTTGCTGCCCTATAGAAATTCTACCCCCCCACCCTCCCCACCACTCCTTTCCCTCTGCCCCCTCCCTTCTCTCAGCCTCTCCCCACCCCCTCTCCTTTCCCTCTGCCCCTTTGGCCCCCCTCGTACCCTCCCTTTCCTCTGCCCCTCAGCTTCCCTTCCTACCCATCCTTTCCCTCTGCTCCCTCAGCCTCACACCACCCCCTCTCCTTCCCCTCTCCCTTTTGGCCCCCCTCGTACCCTCCCTTTCCTCTGTCCCCTCAGCTTCCTTTCCTACCCATCCTTTCCCTCTGCTCCCTCGGCCTCCCCTCCCATCCCTCTGCCCCTTTGGCCCCCCTCATATGCTCTCCCTTCCTCCTCTCCTTTCCCTCTGCCCCTTCCCTTCCCTTCCCTCGGCATCCCCTCCCAACGTCCCTTCCCTCTTCCCTCTTTGGTGCCCCTTTGGTCCCCCTCCCATGCCTCCCTTTCCTTTGCCCCCCCCCCGGGTTCCCTTCCCACCCCATCCCTTCCCTCTTCCCCCTCTCCAACTCCTCTGTCCTTTCTCTCTCACCCTTCCCACCCAGCTCCACCCTTTCCCTCTGCCCCCTCAGCCTTCCCTCCTACCCCCTCCTTTCCCTCAGCACCCTCTTCTTCCTTGCCACAGTTCCCCTGTAGGATCGATGGAGGATACAAACTCTGAGCTGAGTCTCAGGTGCATGAGATCTCCTCAGGGCTGCCCCCAGTTGGAATCAAGTTAAAGAAACACTTTACCTGCACACGCATCTCCTCCTTTCAGCATAATCTTTAGGGAGCCCTGTGGCCAACGGGTGGGGGTGGGACAGAGCAGGCAGAGAGGCAGATGCTTAGTCTGGTCCAGGCTGCACCCACAGATCCATTGTTAGTTCCAGATGTGTTTAGGATCCCATTTCTTAGCACTGTCCCATTCAGAGCCAAGTCTAGTCGCTTGTGTTCCCGAGATGCGGACCACAGGCTGTGAACCCCAACTGGGCTGTTTTTCTCCGCAATCAAAACAAAGGCTGGTCACTTTCACTTTTCCTTTAGGCTGCATCCTCCAAAAATATAGGTGGGGGAGGGAAGAGAGAGCTGTGGCTGGGGAAAGTGAAAGTGCGGAGGAGGGAGGTGGCGCAAGGCCTAGAATCTGATCCAGTCTGGTACACAGAACGTTCCCAGGGATTATTATACTTCACAATTTTCAGACTCGGAGACAGGCAGAATGGGCAGAGGAGGAGAGAAAAGAACCCAAAAGCATGTCAGAGGGACAGGATAGGAGGAACTCAAATTCTGTGGGGGTAGAAGACGGTATAATTAGAGTTTCAGGCTTGATAGTGGAAGAAAATCCCTTCTACTAAGTCAGAGAAATGTTTTCTTGATGGGTTGCATGAAGCCTTTGATCTTATTGATCACCGTGCACAGTGGCCTGGTTTTGATGCAACTTTGATATCTCTAGATTTCCTGTCCTCATGACTGGCCCTTGTTTCCAGCCTGGGAAAATCAGACAGACTCTCTTTTCCCTTTCTATTTAGAAAGTGCAGAGAGATTTTACAAGCATCTCCACCCAATAATTAAAATTCTTATTGTCCTTATTAATAACTCTAAATATCTTTCTGCCACACTACTCGGTTCATTTACAGATGACACAAACATTACTGAAAGCAACTGCACAAACTTTTTTTTTTTTTTAGGGACGGGCATAGTAAACTGATCTGATGTCCCCAGCTGGCTGGGAGCACCTGGAAATTAGGGATCAACAAGTTGCATACAGAAATGTGGTCTGTGGGATGAGTTAGAAAGGAAGGAGAAGGCATAAAACAGAAGAGGATAGGGAGCCATTGGGAGAGACAAGCAGGGAGCGAGAAGTATGTCTTGAGTGGACAGGGCCAAAAAATAAAACAGACCTCCGAGGTGGGTCTGAGATAGATGTTCACTGGGAAACCGGTGCTATAAATACAGATACGTGATGTCTGCGTCCAAACATTTCCTTGTGAGCTAAAGGCATGGCACTGCCGAGGAATGCAGACCCCACACTTCTCTGCAGCCATTTTAAGCCCTGAAGGTGGTCATGGATTATCACAGCTAATCCCTCCCAGAATCATCTTCACAACTATGGAGGAGCCAGTGTATGGAGACATGGCTAAACAGCAAACATTGAGTCACAATAGTACATCAACAACAGCCCTGTCTACGTTAGGCTTCTTGCCAGAGAATCCTCCGCAATGCGAGTGCTAGCGTAGGCGTGGAATTGGCTATCAGTGGGGTTTTAAGCACTGTGTTCGCTCTACCTGGAGCCCTGTTTCTTTTAATGCATCCGCCATTGGCAGCAACAGTGAGAAACAGGGCTGGTCAAACATTTTCCTTCACAACTGTTTTTTCCATGGAAAATTGGATTCACAACTAAATGAAATTTTTCACAAATCTCTGCTTTCTCTGGAAAACTTTTTTTTTTTGGTCAAAAAATTAAAATTTTTCAACTTTCAAATTTCTGATGAAAAAAATCAACTTTTTCTATGGAAAACCCTCCATTTTTGAATCAGCTCTAGAGAAAAATTGTTGACCAAAACAAAAATCATCTTAGCACCAACATCCTCCCTTGCCCTTATCTGTATGTAAATGTGGTAAAGGGACTCGACCCTGTATGGGGAAATATGACTTAGGGTGTGTTCAGGGTGAATGCATTGTCATTTTTCTATGCAGAGGAGGTAGCCCCTCCCCTCAGAGGGAGGAGAAGTGACGACAGAAGCAGGCAGTGGGGAGCCGCAGAGAGAGAGAGAAACAAGAGGAGGGGAGAGGATAGCCAGAGAGACGGAGGGAAACTGGGACTTGAGAGAAACCAAGAGTAAGCAGAGACAATAAGGTTGAGCAGGATAGACAGACATGGAGAAGAAAGTCCCTTTAAAGTTGGCTGGTCAGTCCATGTTTGATGGTGTGCTCCTGACTGGTCGTCTCCTATCCTTGATTCAGGTGGTCCCAGAGATCTGGAACAGGAGAACCAAAGGTCCTTTACATCCAGTGGGTCTGGTCTAATGTGCACCCCCACAAGCAAGCACCGCTGGAATCAGGTCTATCTCTTCAGGATGTCACAAGAGGAGCTTGAGCTCAAAGACTGACTTGGGCATTAGACAGCACCCAGTGAGGGATCTGGGGAAAGGGAAACCTTGAATTAAATAAAATAAATAATAACAACAACCTATAATAGTCTATGCACACATAGATATATACATAATTCTTTATTGAGAGGGTTATATTTAGTTAAGTATACTTAGTAGTAAATTATGTGTGTGTGTATGTGTGTGTATATATACGGTTATAATTTTTTATTTATACCTATTCTTCTATTTAATGTTGTCAGAGGTAGGTGGAATCCAGTTCTGTTTATTCCAGTTTAAATAAAGTCCCCTTTATCTTATTTTTTTGACAACCAATTGTATTAACTTGGCTACCATTAAATAACCTTTTATCACAGTGTAACACTTCCCCCAGCTCTCACATGCTAGATAAATTACATCACCTCCACGACAGACCATTACTAAAACTTGGTTGGTGGTTTTAGGACAGGGTGACCCTTGAATGTATTTCAAATTATAACACAATAACCTTCCTCTGAGATGTCTGTTTACACCTATATCAAGCGATGGCCTAACCCTGGGGAAAGAGTATGGAAGAAAATGACTCCTACGAAGGGTGAAGCCTGGTTAAAAGCAAAGCTAGTAGGCAACACTGATGAAATGAGGTCTGTGGAGCTGCAACCTACTGGTGATTGCTCTGAATATTCTGGTTCCACCCCACAAGTTACGTTGTCCAATTATATTTCCTAAAACCAAGCTTTCTTTACTTGCAAACTCGATTAACACATCTACACAAGTTCCCATCCAAAGAATAATTATCTTTCAAGCAAGAGCAGGAGGCTCTGTACATGGCTGAAATCTGCACAATGTCATACAGCTGCAGATAGTAATGCAATATGATGCAGAAGCCCTTAGGTAACATTGTAAAACATATTTGGGACCCTGGGTGTGCCACCAAAAGGACTTAATTCCTATCCAAGCCATATAAATGCCAAATTTCCCATATTACTTTCAGCTTTACAGTGAAAGAGGCACAAACCCCACGCTAAAGAGACAATCAATTAAAAAATAAAAATAAATCTACATGGGGTTTGTCCCTCTTGGGTGCTCCTGGAAGATACTTGTAGTACAGACAGCATGTGCTAAATAAGTCTCAGGGCTTAAAAGCGGATTTTTTTCTACCCTGAACTACAATTGTAAGAGAAGGAAAGACACTGTCTGAATCCTGGCGGCTTAGAGAACAACGTTAAGAGCCTTGAGATTGTTCATGGTTCAAGACAGTTAATGAGTAAATCAGAAGGAAATGAATTAAGTTCATCCCAGGGTCAAGAACCATTCTGCATTTCCAGATGGAAGCAATTAAGATCTCTTAAGAAACCAAACTGTTCAAAACTGCAGGAAGAGAGAGAAAGAGAACGTCTCCCTCACTCGCTGATATCACAGACTTAAGTTGGGAATGTCTGAAAAAAGAAAACTGGCACTTTAGGCAATAACCCAGCCTTCTCCTGTGCAAACCGCACGCTTAGTAGTGTTTTAACTTCTGCACTGCTCCAGGCAGCACAGTGCCATTACTGGGGAGTTCATTTAATGACTAGGTGCTTTAAAACCATTTTATTTAGTCTGAGGGATTAGTCAGTCAGTTAGTCAGTGTCCCTGGGCACTTCCTGTTAATCAGTCATATTATCTACCTAGTCTCTAAGTAAAGATACGAGGAATTAGAGACAATGACAATATTTGCAAACTGAGATTTTGTCTAACTTTTAGATATGCAGGCAAAGAGATATAAGTGAGCAGGCTAAGTATTGTTAGCACAAGAGGTCACGGGGATAAGAAAGTGGTTTCCCTGGAGACATGTACATTCATCTCTAGGATCTGGCCTAGCTCAGATGCTGTTCTCGCTCTCTCTCTCTCTCTCTCTCTCTCTCGTGGACTGTCATATCTTCACCTGGATTTTCAGAATGCCTCTCACTGGTCTTAAATTACCCACATTTCAAAGCAATAAGACAGCTCCTAGCAGGTAAGGTGATGATCTGAGACCAACCACATCACTTTCCCAAAACATGGCTCTTTTTTTTTTTTTCAGGGCCAGACCACAATGCTACAAGTCACAACTTTGGCCCGTTCATGCAGCTCTTACAACAGCATGGCTCTTGGGTCGAAGCTCTCACACTTTGCCTGCAGCAGCTGTTTGTAACTGCTGTAGACTCCCTTTTTAAAATAAATGTTGCTATTTTGCTGTATACAGTTGCCCAACCAACAGATGTGTCCAGTACAAATACAGAGAGCAGAGCAGGGTCAGGATATAAACATTGAAACCACAGAATAAAATCCAAGAGGAAAAATGTTTTAAAAAATAAATCCAAAAAGCTATTTAAAGACTGTAAATCATTAGCAGGCTAAGTAAGGAGGAGGGATGGTCTTTGGTTAAGGTAGTAGACAAGGGATAATATTTTCAAAAGCACTTAAATGACTTAGGAGCCTAAGGCCTATTTTCAAAAATGACTTAGGCACTAGGCACCTAAGTCTCAGTGACACTTCTGAAAATCTCAGTGAAACTTCTGTGAGGCTCCAAAAGTCTAAGTCACTTTTGAAAATGGAACAAGGCCTAGATTAACGTTCTACTTTTTCAGAAGAAAGATCTCATAGTCTGAGTTGCCTGCATGAACTAAATTCTTGAGAGATTTTGCTTAAAGATAGCAGAAATCTCACAATTACACACGATGGGCCTTGATTTGGCCTCAGACTGAACTTTAACCAGAATTTAATTTGGATACAAACCACTGGAGATCCTGGCCCATGACTAAGGCTTCTAGTCACTAATGGTAACACAAGTAATAATGATACTTCAAACCTAAACAGGAGTTTACCAAACTTAATTACAGTATCACAAATAAATTTCTTAGGCAAATAAGGTAACTGTGTTTAAAAATTATCTGCTGATTTAATACTTTGGAGAGAAGAAAACTTAAGTGTGGTGTGACTGTAGTAGGATCAAAGAAGTAGGGTCCAGAGACACAAACAGTGGCAAACCAGAAGAAAAAAAAGAAAGTATGAACCACTTGGTTTCTAGTAACAGACCGAGAATTCAGACTGTGGGATTTAAAGAAAACAAAGAGATAAATCCATTAACCGCCACACTCTATGGGGCAAAATAATGAATGGCTGTTTAGTCCAAACTCATTCAGATTAGTTTAAATGTACAGTAATTACATTGTAACAGGATAGCATCTAAGCACACACCTGGTAGCCAACCCTAGTTTAAATATTATAGGACCCAAATCTGACATCTCTTTAAAACACTGAATCTAATGGTGAATAAATCTAATATTTTGATGTCTTTTTCCTCTCTGGGGAAAAGTTGCTCAGTTTCCATGTCTCTTCATTTTTTGGCCTCTCTACTAGATTACCAACAGAGATAACAATTGTAATAGTGGTTTTCTTTTCCTCAATGTTGAAGACACCATTTATCTATTAGGAACTGCTTGGATACCTTTTCTAGGTAGCAGCCACCTAACAGCCATCAGATTGCAACTTCTGGTCATATACCAAACTGGGCCAAATGTGACGTGATGATATAGATGAAAGTGTATGCTAGTTAGTGGTGCTGGAACAAATTTGTATAGTGGGGGTGCTGAGAGCCATTGAACCAAACTGTCAACCCTGTGTAGGATGGAAACCACTTCAAACCCTGGAATGTGACAACGCCTCTAGTTCCAGCACGTATGATGCTATTCCCAGTTTCCTGACCTCTCCTAGTCTCCTCCATTATATGAGAGACAATAACAAAAGCTAACCTTGCTTCTGGTAGTTATTTCTGCTTTTCTAGAACTGTACAATATAATACAGCATGAGTCACAAAGACAAATGATGGGGATCTTGGCCATTCAGTGGAACAACTTGCATGACCCATCTATTTCAGGCTGTGCAAGAAACAACCCATCTAGTTTTGACCTGTACACCAGTGGCTCTCACCCTTTCCAGACTACTGTACCCCTTTCAGAAGTCTGATTTGTCTTGAGTACCCCCAAGTTTCACCTCACTTAAAAACTACTTGCTTACAAAATCAGACCTAGAAATACAAAAGTGTCACAGCACACAATACTGAAAAATTGCTGACTTTCTCATTTTTACCATATCATTATAAAATAAATCAATTGGAATATACTTATGAATATACTTACATTTCAGTGTATAGTATATAGAGCAGTATAAACATGTCATTGTCTGTATGAAATTTTAGTTTGTACTGACTTCGCTTGTGCTTTTTATGTAGCCTGTTGTAAAACTAGGCAAATATTTAGATGAGTTGATGTACCTCCTGGAAGACTCCTGTGTACTCTTGGTTGAGAACTAATGCCACAGGCTATCGCAGTAGCAGTTCAAAAAGACTTTGTATAGTGCATCTCAGAGCAAGATTTCCAGGAGATCTGTGGCATTTGTAAGCAAATTAGAATTACTGATGCTCTTGCTGCAAATGGCAATAGCAAAGGCCTAATGGGGAAGCATCCATTCAGGAACCTGGCAGTGGGAATGGGAAATAAAGGGGGTTGGAAAGGGTATGTGCAGGAGACAAAGAAAGGCAAGAGAGACAGGTGACGCGAGATACAGATTTATCAATTCTAAAGAGTCATTTATGTCCTACTAGAGAGTTACATGGTCAGATTCTCAAAAGGTGCTGAGCACTTGCCCCTCTCATTGACTTAAATGGGATTTCTGGCTGCTCAGAACCTCTGGAAGTGAGGCCAACAGATGGGCTCGTGTACACTCGCATATGTGAACCTTGAGTAAAATTCTTAATGATTTATTGGGTGCTATATGTAGAATGGCTGAATGGATGAGGTAGACATCAGCAACTGCTGTTACAGACACAGTGAGCTGAGCGAATGGTGCCATCTGTTGGTGGAAAATATACATACCTGACCAGATGCCCTAGCTTAAGGAACTTCCTTCCTCTTTTAGGGTTTGTCTGCATTTTAAGCTCAGGGTATAATTTGCAGCGTGATAAGATCAAGCTAGCATGTTACAAACAGAGGGCAGCCCCGGTGGCACAAGGGGCTAGCTGCCTGGAGGACATACCTTTCTGAGACACAAGGAGTGACAAGCCCCTCCCTCTTCTTGCACCACCCCAACTACTCTATTTTGAGCATACTAGCTCCATCACAGCTAGCATGGGTAGGGCTCCTAGTTGACTTGGGAATTACATCCCGGGCTCAAAGCATAGACATACTCTTGGCTAACTAGCATCTGTGGAGGAAGGGCTGGTACGGAAGTTACCGCAAAGTTCAGTTTCTTGCTATTGTAATGCTGACAGACAGTTGTTGGCGGGTGGGTGGGATCAAACTTGGGACCTCTGAAGCTTAGTGTATGAGCCTCTATTGCATGAGCTAAAAGTCACATGGCTCTTAGCCAAGGCTGTAGCAGACTCATCAATCTCTAGATCAGGGGTTGGCAACCTTTCAGAAGTGGTGTGTTGAGTCTTCATTTATTCACTCTGATTTAAGGTTTCGCGTGCCAGTAATACATTTTAATGTTTTTAGAAGGTCTCTTTCTGTAAGTCTATATTATATAACTAAACTATTATATGTAAACAAGGTTTTCAAAATGTTTAAGAAGTGTCATTTAAAATTAAATTAAAATGCTGATCTTACGCCGCCAGCCTGCTCAGCTCGCTGCCAACCTGGGGTTCTGTTCACCTAGGCCGGTAGCGGGCTGAGCAGGGCCTATGGCCGGGACCCCAGACCTGGGGGGGGTTTCAGGGGTCAGGGCAGAAGGCTGGGGGAGGGGGTTCAGGGCAGAAGGCTGGGGTGTGTGTGGGGGGGGTTCAAGGATCAGGGCAGAGGGCTGGAGTTGTG
>NC_048305.1:14555361-14639604 GCF_013100865.1 Trachemys scripta elegans | reverse complement strand
TGGGGGGTGCAGGGCAGAGGGCTGAGTGTGTGTGGGGGGTTCAGGGGAGAGGGATGGGGCTGTGGGGGTGCAGGGCAGAAGGCTGGGTGTGTGTTGGGGGGGGTCAGGGCAGAGGGCTGGGGTGTTCGGCTCCTGGGGGTGCTCCCAGTCCCCTGCCCTGAGCATCTCATGGCAGGGGGCTGGAAGGGATATGCCCTGTTCCACCCCCATCCCCCAGGCTCCATCCCTACCTCTCTCTCCGTCCTCTACGGAGCTGTGCGCACGCTGCCGCTCTTCCCCCTCCCCCTCGCTAGGGCCATCAGCTGATTGGCCAGGGACGGAGAGGAGGAGCAGGAAAGCAGCACGCTGGGGGAAGAAGTGGGGGCTGGGGGAAGCTTGGCTGCCGCAGGACCAAGCTTCTGCCTCCTGCCCCCGCAGCGGAGAGCGGTGGGCGGGGAGGCTGAGTGGGGCTGGGGCCGCGGCAGGGAGCTGCGTGCCACTCAAAATCGGCTCGCGTGCCGTGTTTGGCACGCGTGCCATAGGTTGCCGACCCCTGCTCTAGATGGTCTAAGGTGCCACTAGAGAAGGACAGAGAACCACACCAAGCGGGCATGGGTTACATAATTCCTTTGCATCCCAGTCACCTCTTTGCAAGCCTGCAGCCTGCACTCATTTGGCTGTGGAAACTGGCAATGCTCCCCTTGGTGAAGACCCAAGCGTGACATTTGCTTAGAGCAAACTTGACTTGAAATCCATGAGAAACGGCCTCTTGCCATGTGAGATGAAGCATGATAAGGCCTGGAAGGTTTGAAAAAGGGAGGAGGGGTGGCCAAAAAGGCACTGGACAGTCCATATTTCATCTGGCTAACAAAAAGAAAAAAACCATGAAGGCATAAAAGAACACCAGGACAACACTTCATATTTGGAGTTCTCTTTAGAATGATTTTATTCAGAATATTACAAATAATCATATCACAATTTTTACAGGAAAATGCTTTAAGAATCAACTATTTTAAATCAACCTTGTTATACTTAAAGAGTATTTACATTCACCAGAAGAAACCACTCTTTGATTTTGAAAATATTTGGCTTTCTATATACAAGGCTCTGGGCATAAGTGGTATCATAAAGTGCCCCAGAATGCATTTGCAAGCAAGGCACTACACTATGTAAGCTGATTTCATGTTGTCATCAAATCATTTCCAGCTGTCCAAGTTTAGGGCCCCAATCCTACAAATAGTAACACAGACAACTTTATTCACAGGAGGAGTCTCACTGAGTGCAATAGGACTACACCAGTGAGTGAAGCTACTTAAGTGCTTGCAGGTTTAGGGCCTTAGAGAGCAATTTATAATAATGGATGAGCCACTTGGAGCCAGGACATAAAGGGCACAGTTGTGGTGTCAAGCCAGGCGTCTACCGCACCAATGGCAAGCACTTTCCAAGACATCTTCTACACCATGGCAGTATTATTATGGATCCTCTGAACAAATGAAAAGCTATTGAAAGAAGATAGTCTCACCATGCACTTGGGAGAATAATGTAAATTTTAAATGTGCCCTATATTCAAAAGGAAGCACTCTCAAAAGTGCGGTTTTACGTAGCACCAGGGAAGGAGTTTGTGAGTGAAACCACAGGATCGGGGACTAGAAAACCAAGATTCTACACCTGGCTCTGTAACAGACTTTCTATGGGGCCCTGGCCACCTCCTCTTTGTGCCTATCTTTCCCAATCTGTAATTTAGGAGTACGAAAGGGGGTGGTGTACCAGCACTGGTGAAGCTAACGTCACAAGTGCTCTGAGATCAGCTGGCAGCAGGTGCTACAAAACAATAACCAATTAAAATTAACACTATATTATAATGTTAAATTCATAGCCAGATTCAGAAGTAAAGCTAAAAATTCTAACTAGTGCCCAGAAATGGCAGATAATCATCCTGAGCATTTACATAACTCTTCACAAACATTCATTAATTCCAACACCCTTGAGAGGTGGTATTACCTCCATTTTACTGGAGATACCAAGGCCAAAGTGACTTGTCCAAAATGATAAAGGGAGTCAATCTCAGAGCTAGGATTAGAACTTGGGTGTTCCTGGATCCTAGCCCTGTGCTCATGACCACTACGCCATGTCTCTCATAACGATGGTGGGGGTTGTCTATCAGCAAGGAATCTTATGTATCATACAGGCAGTGATTCCTAGCAGATGAGGAAAAGAATGCATGAGCCATTCTGAATTTTCCAGCTTTTGTAGATTTAAGCCAGCCTGAATCCATTTTGCATGCTACCCTGGTGTAAATATTACAGTGAATTTACCATCTTAGCACAACCCCTCATTCAGGGGTAGATTTTGCCACCCTTCCAATGAGTAGTACTTTAATCCTTGGAAAACAATAGGACTACCCACAGACTAAGGTAAGGATGACAGAACAGGGCCCTCAGTTATTAACTGAAGCACAGTTAAAGTCTTCTTTATAGCCACATATTTATGTTCTGTATACTATATCTGCTGTTAACTAACATACTTGTAAAAATGAAAAATGGTACAATTTTAAAAGCCTTTACATAATAGCAGATGGAATTATACAGCACACCTTGATGACCTCACCTTGGAACTCTACTGGTACTAAAGGACCCTGTTCTAATGTTACTTTCATAGGGGTCTTTCTGGTTTAGAAAGTGATTCATGGAAGGAGGAAGGCTTCTATTAAATTTACGTGTTGGCTTTTTTTAGAAAAAATGGAGCATTTCCAAAAACCTCAGTTTGTAAAAAGGTTATATTCAGATCAGAGCAGTTCAGAAGGCCCCAATGCCACCCCAACCTACAAAACACTAAAAATAAGTGACAGGCCAACAGAATCTTTAAAGACCATTACTGAGATGATGTCTTGAAGCTACAAAGGTCTGAACATGTAGCACTCAAAATGACTCTGCCAAAGTTTAGATACAATATGGTGCCACCAAAATGTTCTACAAGTATCTACAATTGTGCTAAGCACCTCCAGACCTTACCTTCTATTGCCATTACTGATGTCACTGTTGATTCAGGTAATCATTTTCAGTGTTCCTCTAGTCTAGATTTTATCTGTGACTCTCTTCATCTGCACATTGATCTTATTAACATACATCTCCAAAAGAACATAGGAGGAATATTTCAGTTAGATTCTGAGCTAGTTTTTATTTTACTAAAATTAGTGCATTCTTTTCAAGATCAGAGAATCCACTGAGTCATACCGAAAAATAACCAAGGTGGGTAGTGCCACCCATTAACAAAACCAATTGTGAAAACAGTGCATGGGATAAACTGTCAAATGGGAATCAGATTAATATACCGTACATACTTGTTCATTAGCCTGTTCGTTTATAAGCCGACCCCCCCAAGATGGTTAGGTAAAAATAGCAAAAAACGTATGACCCTTTCATAAGCTGACCTTATATTTCAGGGCTTGGCAAACTTTGGCTCCCGGCCTGCCAGGGTAAGCCACTGGCGGGTTGGGACATTTTGTTTACCTGGAGCGTCTGCAGGCATGGATCCCCTCAGCTCCCTATAGCCGCGGTTCACCGTTCCCAGACAATGGGAGCTGCGGGAAGTCGCGTGCCACTTCCCACAGCTCCCATTGGCTGGGAATGGCGAACCGCGGCTACAGGGAGCTGAGGGGCTCCATGCCTGCAGACACTTCAAGTAAACAAAATGACAATGTATTAGAGATTCAATTCAATGATTCCATAGAGTTTAAAATCATCAAATTTTGGTGTAGACCCATTTATAAGCCGACCCCTGCTCTTTGATGTGTCACTTTTTTACCAAAAATCTTTGGCTTATGAACGAGTATATACGGCATTAATATCCATACACTTTGCAGCAGCATGGAGGATATTTTGTGTTATATTTTCCATTTTTAGAAGACTAATGTGCACTAAAATACATGCTGTGATATCAGAATTGTTCATTATTGCCATGGTATATCTGCCTTGCATCACAACTGAGAAATTCCCCGTTCAGCTGGCTCAACCATTGTCCTCAAGATTGCTCAGTAAACATTGGAACATTTAAAAAAGAAAATCTCATTGTCCAGTGACATAACGGAATAAATCAGTGGAGGAAAGTAACAGCTAAATGAGTTGTTAAGGGCATTTCAGACCTTGGCCAGGAGTTAATTCCAGTTTTAGATTAGGCATCAGTTAAAAGCCCACATGCTGTAAGACTTCAAGTTATATTTTAGAACAGATTCCAATGATCTCATGCATAGGACACAGAAAGTCAGTATGTCTGCACTTTGACCTCGAGGTGTAATTCCATGTGTTTGGTGCTATTAGCCCCTCTTGCCACATGCACTGCTGCAGCTACATTCTGTTTTTAGCAGGCTAGCTCACTGATAGCTAATGCAGGCGTGTCTCCTAGAGTTGGGCATTACACCCCCAGTGCAAAGTGTAGACATATGCTCTCTAAGAGGCTGTTTGTGCCCTTCTGGTAGGAATGTTGCAAAGTGCAATTCTTAGGCGGGGAAAATGCAAATATAGTCAAAACACTGTAACCAGAGTTACCCAAAGCAGATGCTCTTGTCTTGACAGAGTGACAAATCCCTGCCAAGTGGATTTTATAAGGCAGTGGTGTATGATTTGAGACCAGTGTAGAGTATGGTGTTGACCTGTGTCAATTTTGCAAATCTCACTCCAGATCTCATAATGGCCCTAACAGGACAAGGAAATGTAGAAGGGCAGGGCGAGAAACAAAGAATCTCCCTTTAAAAGTTAATAGGGGCCTTGCATGTTCCTTGCAGCTCCCTTTTACATAGGATAATGTCAGTTCTATACCCCAAAACACAGTAACACTTGCCAACTTGTAGTTACTTCCATCAGATGATGAAAGACATACCAATGGCACATCTGATAGAGATTGAATAGATCGGGCTAAAGTACATAAAATCTCACAACTTTAGCTGTGGGCAGGCAGGACTACAGAATCAGATCAGGATCAACTCACACACATACAGCACATGCAATGTGCATGCACATAGTAAGGACAAGAAAGAGAGGAAGGGTCTACAACATACTTCTATAAGGCAGGAGGCACTGTACCAAACCTGTTGCTACAGCATGGTCTTCAAGGAGAGAATAAGGCACGCTGGCTATCAGGATAATTAGTTGCTGCTAAATTTAACACAGTAGTAAAATGTTAAATGTTTGTAAATGGCTGCTTTTCCAGAAAGAAAAGCCTCTAACAGCTTTGATTACTGAAAGGTAAGACTATTTATTAAACCGTTCCAAAAAAATTAAAGTACCACAGAATGCTTCATGAAATTCATTTCTTAAACCTGTCCCAGTGTGAAGAAATGTGCTTTCAGCATTGTCCAAATGAGAAAGAAACAAGTTTTCCTGAAAGAAACACAAATGCTACGAAGGCAGCTTCTGCAATCAAAGGAATTGGCTCTTGGCAGATTTTCAACACGATTTCTTGGTTTTGCTCTTTACAAATTTTTTCACTGATTTCATGATATTTGTGAGAAAACAGAACATGTGAAATGACATTCTTGGCTCTGAGTCGAGCTTATGGCCAGGTCTTGAGGCTAAATATTGATCTTTATTATACCCATGTAACCCCCGCACATTCAATTTTATGTGAGTGCACAGGGTACACCTGAGAGTGGAATTTAGCCCTCCATGTTGAGGAAACTGACAAAAAAAAAAAGAACAAAACAGGAAATAGAAAGTTTTGAAAATAGACATAATGCCCCGAATCAAACTGTACAAAAGACTTCGAAGGATTAGCTTACATACTGTATCCTAAAGGATAAAAGAAATACAGATGAAACCTATTTATAGTTTTAAAAATAAATAAGCACCTGGAATAGGACACACCCCAATACCAGATGTAAACAACTTCACCCTGTGGTCATATTAAAAAGATATTTGAAACAATCAGAATTACTTTGCTAGCAAAACTTAAATATTGCAAATGATTTGTGCAAGAAAATCTTCTCAATCCATTTCCAGATAAAATAAAGTCAAGTTTTCAAATTCATTTGTCAAAGTTTTTCTTTTTTCATCCCTGAAGTTGTTCAGGAATTAATCTTGTGCAAAGCCACCTGTGTATGATTTATGTTCTGATGTAAAATTGCCAAGCCAGGTATTTTCACCACCTTTGTTACTTTATAAAAAGCTCCCTGCCTGCGGGCAGATATGTGTGTTTGTGCATGTCGAGAAATCCAGTATCACTAGCAGCCTTTTCTTACAATTTGGAAAGAGCTGGCAATTTTTAACTCTTGTTAACATGAGTTATCTTAAGCTCGTTAAGGACTGAAGTCACTCCATCAGCACTCAGTGACAAGCACCTTTTAGATATTGAGGTCTATAGCAAGAGTGTCGTAGTAATTCTTAAAATTATAAACTGGGTTTATCCAACATAGTTCTGTGGTTTTGATACATTAAATGACTGTGGATGGAGATCTCATGAAGGGATATACAGTATCTACGTTCATATAAAAAGAACGTACTAAAAACAGTGTTTCGTTTAATAAATAAGTTTATAATTACAGGACACAAAGTGTTGCTACTAGCCCTTTCTGGAAGGAAAATTAAAAGAAAAGTCAGTTTACTTTTCAGTCCATCATGAAGTATACAGTGTAGTGTCATCAAAAAGCCGTGCTTTTAAGAATCACTGGGCTTTCTTCTTCATCCTTTGAAACCCTTTTGCTATTAGATGTATGTCTGTACTTGAGTCTGTAAACAAGGAAAAATAACAAATAGTGCAAGTTCTAATTAAAACAGTACCCTCCAAAATCCTAAATGTAAGTTTGTCCATATGGGCCCTGATTCAGCAAAGTACCTAAGCATGTGCCTTACTTTAAAATGCTTATGCATCTTCCTAAATCAGAAAATGAAGTGCTGAAAACTCTCAATGACCTTGTGATACCATTGTGATTTGAAAGTGCTGAACACTTCCGATTGATACCCAAGGGACTTTTTACCTATACTTGAATCAGGAGAAATTATTTGGATGATGAACTTTCATATTATGAAACAACATTTCAACATTTTTACCATGTTTGCTACATGTCAAGGATGTTTATGTTAAATATCTTAAATGTGGTTATACTCCTAAAAAGACTACATAAAATAGCTCATTTTTCACATGTTTATTTCCTGTGGGCACTGTGTACTCATGTACACAGAGCCACCCAACTCTGAAAGAATGACTTGAATTCTATTCAGGCTCATGAATCGTCAACAGAATCACAATTAAATTCCATTAGTAGGGCTAAATTCTTCCTTTAATGACACCTGTGTAAACCCATCAGAGACAAGCTATACGTGCCTACCTATGCTCCATTTAATTTGCTTGTTCAGTTGTTTCTCGTACTTTAATCCTTACAACTCCTTAAACTTTTTTGTTCCTCTTCTAAGAGCTCCCTCCAATTTGTGAACAACTTTCAAGCAGCACGATGTATGATATGCACAGCATATTGCCGATAGTCATCTCTGCTGTAACTCAGTGGAGTTCCATTTGGTCAATTCTATTGCTGATTTGAGATCTTAATTTTTTTTTAGTTTACCACCCCCAAAAGACAGCCAGGAATCAAACAGCTAAGAGGGAACTGTATTTTATGTGGACATTTTTCTCAGAGATGGTATAATTTTCTTAAGAGAGAAGATTAGAAGGTAACACTTACCCTTTAACCCGCAGCATCTGCTCTATGGTGTCTGGGAGAGGCGTGCCATAACTTTCTGGGAGAAACAGAGTAAGGATTCCCGTCAGCACAGTCAGGCTTCCCATGAGGATGTAAGGCAGGAATCTGTCATAGGCACCTAAAAGAACATAGGACATGCTGACCTCAGGTTTCCATCACCACCAGGATGAACCAGTGGTTAATATTTGGGTCCTGTGTATAATGCAAACATACAGCGGTCTAAATTGCAGTACCATTGGGCTGCAAGATATAAACGTTTGTTAAAAAAAGTTAAGTCTGTAGTCCACATGGTTGCAAAGATAACTTTCACATGGTAAAAATCCGTTCTTATTGGCATTTCCCTGAGTCTCCAGACAGCCTGAAAAAAAAAAAGCTGAGAGAGAAAAGTGAACTGCCCCATTCATCCACATAGGATGTCGCCTCAGAAGCCTAAGGAAGAGATACTTTAATACGCAGATATCATTGTTCAGTGATTTTTTGAGGCCAAATGTTCTTTAGGAAACTAATGGCCAAATACAGATCCTATTATATGGGCATAATTTCTTCGAGTTCTGTGTTTCCAAATCACAAAGTATTGAGCAATGTTAGAATTTCTAAATGCCTTCTGTGACCTGAGGTTACTCACTGAGAAGAGTAGAAGCAGCTGAGATTCTGTTATAGCATATTTGTTGACTAATCTGCGACAAATATAGGGCAATAGCTTGGACTTTACAAGGCAACATGAGAGCGTGACTTTAAAGACATACTGAAGCACTGATTCCCTGTTACAGAAATCAGCCTAGACTTGCAGCTGTTCGATTCTGTTTTCAACAGTAGCCAATTTGGCAGGAGATACAATAGCTGGTATCTTACCAAGGTAAACAAAATAAGGTGAGAGGATGCTGCCCAATCTGGAGGCCATGGAACTCGCTCCAACTCCCATATTCCTCACGACTGTTGGGTATAGCTCAGCAGTGTAAACGTAAACCATTGAAAAGGAAGATGTGATCCCAAATTTACCCAGCATCACCAAGATAATGGACAGGATGTGAAGGTCTGAAAGGGAGATTCAATCAGAACATCAATCAAACTGTAACAAGTCACTGCATCTATTAACGCCATTTTTATTTTTCGCTTCTCGTCAACTTAATTCCAGTGTTGGGGTTTCTTGGTTGATTCATTTTAACATAAAGACTCTTAATAAAATAAAACCATCTTTCTCCTAAGGTCATCCAGTCCTGCCACCTATAAAGTTTGAGAACAGAGAGACAGCTTAAGGAGAAACACATTGCCAATGTATTTCTAAGATCCTGGTTCAACCCTAGCTAGTGGGATGAGCTTTGTAATAAAACACATACCAATGTACAGGTGATTTAAAGACCAGGAGTAGCAAATAATATAACCCACCTTTCACTCTTTGAGAATAAGCAAGACAGTTCTCCCTTTCATTTAATTATTCTTTGATTTGCAATAACATGCTTATACACCAAGCCCTAAACACATGGTCAAAGCCATCAACAGATCAGTATGGTAACGATCTCTAGTGTACTTAGCAGAAGGCTACTTAATGGTGGGGTTCTAAGTATGAGATACCTTCCTTCAAATATGTTTTAATTGGCAAACATTCACTTTTTAAAAAAAGTATTGACACTTGTTTACTTTTAGTATTGTTATTTATAACAAAGGCTACCTAATAGCTCTCCTGAAATTCAAGTTCTTAATGAGACCAAAGTAGGAAAAACATTATTGACAATTGGTTCTTCTGGAGATAAGTTCTGCAGAATTATGCCAGCTTCTGGTGCCACCCAATTGACTACTCCATTTGGTCTACACCTTGTCCCACACCATGAATTTATTGGGACTCCAGGGGTGTAAATTAGGGCAAAACCAGACTAGAGTCTGAATCTTAACAGACCATAAAGAGAACAAACTATCTTTACTTTAGAGAAAGAAAAAGCTTAGGAATGTATCTGACACTGGGTATGTCTACATTAGAGCTGGAGATGTAATTTCCACCCCAGGAAGACATACCTGTGCTAGCTCTGATTGAGCAAGTGTACTAAAAATAGAAATGCAACCATGGCAGCATGGGTGGGAGAAAGGGCTAGTTACTCCGAGTATGTACCTAGGGTTTCAGACATGATCATACCGTCCCACTAGCCTGCCCCGTTGCTTGTGCTACCAGGGTTGCACTTCTATTTTTAGCATGCTAGCTCGATCAGAGCTAGCACAGGTAAGTCTACCCGAGCTGGAAATTACACCTGCAGCTCTAGACATACCCCTGGTGTCACATGAGCTCCCTGTGCAGCAGCAAGCAGACGTGGAGGGAAAGGGCAAGGATGGGTAAGGAGAATCTGCATTTGGTCTACAGCTTTGGAGAAAGATTCTTCTCCTCCACAGTACTTCATATAGTTGCCCAGTGCTAGGCACTGGAATTTACCCATTAAAAAAATCTGATTGATATCAGCTAAAAAGTTCATACGTGGAGGGACCAGCTGAATGAAGAGAAGGACACAGCCTCCCAAGAATAATGCAGCAGCCATCGAATATCGTCGCGGGAGATTTCGGAGAAGCACCCAGGCTATAATGTAGGCTGGAACTTCGATAACCGCTGAGAGGAAGCAGTTTACGTAGGCATCACCATGCAAGTTAGGAGTGTCAAGTGAGAGGCCAAAATAGCCTACAGAGATTATCATCCTGAAAGACACAGAAAATAGGAAAGAATCAGACAGACAGATTTGTTCCTCTCTCCCTCAGCCTCCTATGGCCACAGACTGCCAAGTGCCTCTCACATAATTACTGTGCAAAATATTAACATTGATTTGCCTATGTAAGGAATGTCAGTGCCTACCAGACTCTCTCAGCTTTGAAGCTAGTATCAGGTAGATTTATTGCTGTACACAGTGGTGTAACAGACTCAGACAAGGCCTTCTAGAGACTGAATTTATCTTTCCATTTTTTTCCTGAATTTAAACCAGCTTTTTTTTAAAACCCCCTGTTGAGTTTAAAAAGGAATCGAATCCGACTAGATGATTCCAGAGATATTTGTTAGCCCTGCTGATGCATGAGTCCATGTAAGCACAATCTACTGGATCCTCACTATAGCTCTTGTAACAACAGTGGCCACACACGGCTTCCGCTACCTTTGATTGACTAGATGCCCATGTCAATTTCTCTCCAGTATAGACCTAGCAAAAACGATTCATGCATTCCTCACTTTTAGTCTGGGTCCGTGCTACATTGTCTGAAGAACTTCTGATTGTTGCTGGCATAGAGGGTTTCTAACATAGAGCTGAAGATTTCTGAATGCACCAAGTAAAGGACAGTGGTGCACCCATATTAGAGTGATTACAATAATCATACTACTACTAATAAAAAATTGTAGTCTTAGTATGAAAGTTAGGAATCTAGACTAGTGAACTCAATCTGTTTCCAAAATTAAAATGAGGCCTATATTAGATATTATTAGCTAGAGACAAGGAAGGGGAGAGGGAGCTCTGTGCTGAGAGGACTGTACTCAGAAAAAGAAAACTGGGTTTTCACTGTTGCTCTGCAACAAGAGTGCCTGTAAAGAACTAGAGAACTAGGATATCTTGAGAGACATTGAGCAAGGAAGGTCACATTTCACCAACAAGAGACAACCATTAAAGAAATGAGGCGGTCACAGCTATTGTACTGGGAAATCTCTGAATGAATCATGTAGGCACAGAGCTCTCACCTTTATCATTATTATTTATCAAGGCCTAGAGCAGGGATCGGCAACCTTTGGCACATGGCCCGTCAGGGAAATCCGCTGGCAGGCCGGGACAATTTGTTTACCTGCAGCATCCGCAGGTTCGGCCGATCAAAGCTCCCACTGGCCGTGGTTTGCCGTTCCAGGCCAATGGGGGTTGCGGGAAGCAGCGGCCAGCATATCCCTCAGCCCACATCGCTTCCCGCAGATCCCATTGGCCTGGAATGGCGAACTGCAGCCAGTGGGAGCTGCGATCAGCTGAACCTGCGGATGTTGGAGGTAAACAAACCGTCCCAGCCCACCAGCGGATTTCCCTGATAGGCCGTGTGCCAAAGGTTGCCGATCCCTGGCCTAGAGCCTCAAGGAGGTCAAGCCCTATAATGCTAACTGCACATATAATAAATAACCAAAGAGTTTGCAATCCAAAAGACAATTCGTTTTTTCTTGCTGGGTTCGTGCACAGCAAAAAAATGCTCAGGGTTCAATTGCTTAAAACAAAATAAGAAGCTATCAGTGCACTTGTGGAGATGTAAACGTGCCATCTGTAAGGTACCAGGAAAAGCCTCATGACTAAGTAAATATTTAAGTCACTACAGCCTTGCAGATTTCCTGGTGTGACCTGGCAACCTAAGCTATAATTTACAAACAATAATTGTTTGGCAGAATTTAATGAGATAGAAGAATGGTTCTGATAAAAAATTATCCCTTTGAACCCTGTGACTGAATTCCCAGCTGTTCTGCCGTATATTCAAATCTGTGCTTTCAAAAAGTATTACTGAGCTCAAAGCATCATCAAATCTAGACCCACCACCCCCGCTAAAGCAGTTTACATTAGGCTGTCATGTTGGAAAAGCTTGATACTCCGATATGGATTCTCAAAGAACATTCTTGTAGGGGGATTTACACACTATGTGATGATGAGGCCTCAGACTTCCGCCCCACCTCCTAAAGCCTGGCAAAGGGATTTGATTAGGGGGCTCTCACTTGTTCAGAGGCACTAGAGACATCTCATATAGTTTGAGATGTGTGATGGGTTATCACCCCTTTATTTGCAGCCACCCTATACTATACTACTCCCAGTACTAATACCCCAAACATACAGAGCACACTATTTGTAGGGCAGGAGATACTAGCCAGCTTTTCCAAGACATTAAGAGATACTCTATGGTGGCTACTGGAAATGAAGTTGGAGGGCAGAGTGGGCCATGCACTTTTTACAATGGCAGCAGACATCCCTGCAAGAAGTTCAAGAGCAGTGAGAACTACACAGGTCAATATTCAACATTGGTCAATATTCACTCTTCTCACAAGTCTTTTTTTATTAGTTACTGAAAAAAGTCACTTATTGTAATCCTTAAATGAAAAACCAATCTGTTTAATCTGAATCTTGTAGCATTAGCCAGATGTTTACTGGCCTTTCAACTTTATGCTAATAACTTTGTCTGTGCCTCCTTTTTCCTTAGGGTTTTTTTTTTTTACAGCAGTTTCTAACAGCAGGTGCTTATCATTCAGCGGCCTTTGTACTCGTGCGTTCTAGGCGCGTACTATTGCTTACCAAATAATCACTGACATAATAGTGACAAATCGAATATTTTTTGTCCTCACTAGGTCCAAAATGGTGTGCGTCTGCTGCTTCTGGGAAGTCATTTCCTGCAGCTAGGGGAAAAATACATGGACACATTGTCATTAGAGCCAATTCTGTATTGCAAAATGTTTATTCTGAATGAGCAATATGGACTGCAGTAAACATCTCGAGAGGCTTTAGGACACCTTACAGGGAGAGAAATTTAAATCAGGGTGATTATAAATAAGACAGAAATTTTTAACAGTGAGGATAATTAACCATTGGAACAAACTACCAAGAGAAGTAGTAGTCTTTTACATTATTTAAATTCCTTGATTTAAATCACAGGATTTAAAAAAAAAAAATCACTGATTTAAATCTGGTTCAGGCTTTGTAAAACTAATTTGAAAATTTGAGCTATTACAACTTTAAATTAAAATTTATAATTAATTTATAAAATGCTTTCTTAAAATGTCATTACTGGTAGGGTCCTCTTTGCAAAACTGCTATCAGCAAGAGACAAAATATTGAAAGTTAAGGCTCTGATCCTGCAAACACTTCAGCAGGTATGTAACTTCAGTTACATGACTGGTCCCTCGATTTCAATGGAACGTCTCATGTGACTACAGTTACGCATCTGCATACGTGTTTACAGTATCAGGGGGTAAAATTCTATTTTTACTCAAAACTTTTATTGGCATACAAATTTTGTTACTTCAAAACAAAATTGCTTCAGTAGTAAAGATGAAAAGTTATTTGTGAACTAATTTTTTCTGACTAATTTTAGACTCCTAAACCTATTTTTAAGTATCTTAGGGAGGGATTTTCCAAAGCATGTAAGTGACTTAGGAGCATAAGTCCCACTGACTTCAAATTGAAAACCCTTAATAGCCTGGTTGAAGCATTTCAGCATCCTTGACTTGCGGACGTTTGATATATCAGAAGACGGTGTTGGTTGGAAATATAGCACAAATTTCATATCTGAGTTTGTGTGGTTCTCACAGTAACAATGATGCTGGACTTATCTTTTTTTTTTTTAGGAAACCAATTAAGGAAATAAGTACAAGCATCCACTTTAGCAATTCAAGACTATAAAATGAGAAGTAAAGAACTATCAACACGGAAACAATAATCTGATTTCATTTTTAATCGTGATTTTTATCCACCCTTGGCAATTTATGTTTAGGTGAAAACTTCCATTTCTACAACTGCAATAAGAAGAGCTTTTTGCACGTTAGTGTCATTCCATACACTGCTATATGTGGAGATTAACACTGAGTGAAGGCAATCAAGAACAATTGTGTGGAAGGTTTCTCTCTCCTCTCAAGTTAAATTCAAAATGGCAAATTCTAAAGACAGGATTTATGTTGGTTCTTTGAACCCCCTAAGCATGTTAGTAATAATACTAAACAATATTTGGCACTTCAATAGGCACTAGGCAGATGATGTTACAGTACACTCTGATACTGTAAGTTTCAGAAGTTTTTGTTTAGAAGCATTTTCTCCTACAGCATTAGATTACTTTAGGGGTACAACGTTCACTACTTTAATCCATACAAATCAACAATCAAGAGGTATGCTGGACAATCCAACCGCTGGTTTTATCATCTGACCAACCCTATATTATGATACACCCCCCAACTTCCTGATCAGCCTCAGTTCTACATTTCTTGTTTTTACAACAAGCTGGTTCCTGGAGATTGAGGAAATCTCTGGTTTGTCCACATCCTTTTCAGCTAGGTCATTCTGAGATTAAATTGCAGCCAAAGCATAGAGATGCATGTAAATAAATGTGAGGTTTGCACATGCAGAGAATGGAAGGAATGTGTTATCTTTGAGGCTGTTGTAACAGTAGCTATAAACACAGCATTCCCTAGTTCTCAATGTAAGAATGTACAAAATAGTTCATACCAAATCAAGTCCCTATAAGCCAACTGCATTGGAGACTCTGATCCTAATAAACTGTCAAAAGTTACATAGTGCCTAATCCTGCAATCTTACTGAGCCTGAATCTGCTACCCTTACTCGCAGAATATTACCTTACCATGAAAGAAGTTCCATTGACTTCAACGGGAATAATAGTGGAGTAAAGTATTTTCTACATGAAAAATGGTGGGAGAACTGCCTTCCATGTGAGGAATCCTTATACACACAATGTGTCCCACTAAAATCAAAGGAACTACTTGCATGAATAAGAATTACTAATGTGAATAACAGCCCTAAACTTCACTCCTCAACACCAAAAGACCCTCACCAATGTGCTGTAAATCGCATCTGAGCTAATGTGAGTGCAGCTTTCCAATAAGGCTGATATAGAATCATAGACTATCAGGGCTGGAAGGGACCTCAGGAGGTCATCTAGTCCAGCCCCCTGCTCAAAGCAGGACCAATCCCCAGACAGATTTTTACCCCAGTTCCCTAAATGGCCCCCTCAAGGATTGAACTCACAACCCTGGGTTAGCAGGCCAATGCTCAAACCACTGAGCTATCCCTCCCCCTAGCTACTGTGGGTGAATGTAAACTATTTCTGAGGGTATGTCTACACAGCAAACAGACACCTGCAGCTGGCCCGTCACAGCTGACTTGGGCTCAGGCTAAGGGGCTGTTTAATTGTGGTGTAGACATTCGGGCTCGGGCTGCAGCCCAAGCTCTGGAGCCTCAGCACCTTGCAGGGTCCTTTTGTTGTTTTTATAAAACATCGTCCATTAAAAAGCCTAACATTTTTAGTAGCATTAAGAGCTAGAGTTTTGTTTTCCTGAAAACAAGCTGCCCCCTAAAGACAAATATGTCACATGTCAACAGCTTGCAGCAGTGCAACTCTCCACCCTTTCTTGTAAATCGTATGATCTTTATTAAGAACTATACTGTTGTGTCACCAGTAGCTGCCAAGAAATCAACAAACAGGAAACTAAAAAAAGAGGAATGTAGTGTAAGTCTAACAGTTGCTATCCGTGAGAAGAGGCTCTGCCCATTAGTAGCTGGATACACAGACAATGAAATCCTCGATGGGGCAGGTCCCAGAAGGAAGGTATGGGAGTGGCTGAGAGGGCCGATCATTTGGTATGAGACAGAAATGATGCTTTGAATGTAACTCTATATAATCTGAAACCCCATTGCTCCTTAATTGAATAGAGTCCAGGAGTCCCTCATCCTCCAGGATCACTGGGGGACCCAAATGGTGTCAGTGTGACTTCCAAAAATGAGACAAGTTTGGATATTAACACACACTTTTCCCACCTCAAATCCTACATTGTTTCAGCCCAGCTCAGACAGAAAGAAAACTTCCAGGAGGGGGGGAAATATTGGTGGGGCTGAGGGAAGAGGAAAGTGGTGCATAATAATGACTTCCTAAAGGGTTTTAGAGAAATGCTGAGCTTGGATATATTTATATTACAGTAGTACCCAGAGGGCCTGACCGGGATCAGGACTGTGTTGGACACTATCCAAGCACAGAAGTAGACCCAATCCCTGCAATGAATCCCTGCTTACAATCTGAGGAGTTACAGTCTCTCCCTTTAACATTCAACACCCAGCCCTTAGTGACTGGCGGGAGGGACAGCTCAGTGGTTTGAGCATTGGCCTGCTAAACCCAGGGTTGTGAGCTCAATCCTTGAGGGGGACCACTTAGGGATCTGGGGCAAAATCAGTACTTGGTCCTGCTAGTGAAGGCAGGGGGCTGGATTCAATGACCTTTCAAGGTCCCTTCCAGTTCTAGGAGATAAGATATCTCCATTTATTTAAAAAAAAAAAAGAGAGAGAGACATTGGCAGCTTTTTTGCCAGGCTACATTTGTGGTGCAGCAACAAAGGTTGACATAGAGAAGATTGCGGATGTTTTGTTTTGTGTTGGTTTAAGTTAACAGAATGTTTCAGAGGCTCTTTGGTGCCAGAGATTGGATTTGAAGACTCAGAAGAAGACTGTCCCCACTCTCTCTCTGCCCTGGCCAAAAGCAGGGAGCGCTGGAAATCTCATGAGATTTAAGGCTCCAATCAGGCTGTAGCACAGTTCTGTAACCTGACTGGGTTTGGTCCTATTCAGGGAAGATACAGATCTTATGTGGTCAGGGCTCTATTATACTAGAGAACAGTACAATAAATAGCTAGACTCTAGTTTTGAGGGGAAGTCCTCAAATCATTTGAGTGGGGCTCTCCTTCTCTAGGAATGGTCCTAAATAGCAAGTGGGGGTCCATGGGTTTTCATTCATCCCTTTAGTTTAAGGCCAGGTTTTTTGCCTGTTTTGCTATGTGCTCTCTTATTCTGTTTCACCATTGGGGGGCTTTACATCTCTGTCTGGGACAATGATCTTTATATCCAAAAATCAATGGCTGGGGGAAATCTGAAAGCGAAGTCCATCTTGTATGATATCTTGGAATCTCCCCACCATGTGGCCAGGCTCCAGCACCCTGAGAAGTGAGAATTCACGGGCATGTGTCAGCTGTTTCATATAAAGAAACAGAGTCCATTCTCAAGCAGGGGAGAAGATTTACTGCATTACAGTGCAGGGTATGTACAAGCCACAGAGCAACAAGTAAACTATGAAACAAATTAAAGTGCCTGCCCTAAAGAGACTACAATCAAAAAGGCACAAACGGGTACAATGCAGAACACCGAGATTTGTTTTCTTTCTGGCTGGAGTGCTCATGGAATGGAAGTCACGGCGGTTCAGAAGATTTACGAAGAGGAAGCATATGGGTGAACATCTGTTATCTGTTTGGAAAGTGCCTAGGACGTTAAAGGAACTACCTTAATCCGAATAACAAATCTGGAAATGGATTTTCTTGAATAGTAACCAGAGGATCAGGAAGACAGTTTTAATACACATGAAAGTTTACCTCCATAGGGTCAAATATTACATCTGGGGCTCCAATACCATTTGTTTTTGCAGCCTTTCGGATGATGATTTCGGCCTCTTGTACTCTTCCTTGAGAGATCAGCCACCGGGGAGATTCTGGAACGACCCTGCAACAAGTTTCAGAACAACAACATCTGCATTTCCACACTGACCACTGCTGCAAAGACACACATACATATTGCCATACGCATAAATAGTTTAAAATGTGCTGTACCTTGCAGTGATTAAAAACAAAAACACACACATTTATACAAAGCAGATTAGCATATACTGTGAAAAAGAGATTGAAATTTGTTCATGGACTTAAAAGAGACTAAAAAGTTAAGCTACAAATCAAACTTGCAGAGTACAGGAAGAAAACGTTTTATCAAAAGAAACAAAGGCAAGGCGAAACTATGTGCACAACGTTGTGCTGTAGATGGGTAACATTTGGATAGTGATCCATATAAGTTGTTAATTGTAGATATCACTGTGGGATGAGACACCTATATACAAGTTGCCTTCACAAGAGAAAGTGGACTCAATTATATATTGTATTTCCTACTATCTAGGACGGGGTGGGCAAATGTTTTGGCCCAAGGGCCACATTGGGAGAGCCGGGTAGGAAGGCTGTGCCTATCTGTCCCCTCCCCCTGACTGCCCCCCTCAGAATCCCTGACCCATCCAACCCCCCCCCCACTCCTTGTCCCCTAACCGCCCCCTCCGGGACCCCACCCCATATCGAACCCCCCTGGTCCCTGTCCCGACTGCCCCGACCCCTATCCACCACCCCTTGACAGGCCCCCCGGGACTCCCACGCTTATCCAACCGCCATCCCCTGACCACTCCCCAGAACCTCCGCCCCATCCAACCGCCGCCTGCTCCCTGTCCCCTGACTGCCCCCCGGGACCCTCTGCCCCTTATACAACCCCCCAACCCCAACCCCCTTACCATGCCGCTCAGAACAGCATATCTGGCAGCCGCACCGCCCGGCTGGACCCAGACAAGCTGCAGCTCTGCTTGGCAGGAGTGCGTAACCTCGCCGCCCAGAGCGCTGCCCGTGCGGCGGCATGGCTGCGGGGGAGGGGCCGGGGGCCAGCCCCCCTGGCTGGGAGCTCAAGGGCTGGGCAAGACGGTCCCGCGGGCTGGATGTGGCCTGCAGGCCGTAGTTTGCCCACCTCTAATCTAGGAAGAGAAGGAGCTCCACCTTGTGGACTATTTAGGATTATCGTGTTCCATAAAAACAGTATTCAATGGAGGAAAATTCTGAAATCATATAGATGCCCAAATGCTGCTTTTTCTGAATAAAGTTCCACAGACCTCAATCCCAACTCATCTCCCAGCTACCAGCGGTCTCGAATTCTGCCTTTCTTAGCCTAATCCTACTCTCAACGAAGTCCATGGACTTCAATGGGAATAGGAGCTAATCATTCCCTTCTGTCCAAAATGCTAGGCAAGAGCCCGCCTTTCAAAAAGTAAGCCACAGGACTCTGGAGGAGGTTTTGAGTAGGAAGTAGCTCTACACCACCTTTCTACTCTCCTCCCTTGATCAGCCTCACCTAGTGCAAAGGGGATGAAGCCAGGGGCCAGGATCTGACTGATTGTTTCTAATGGACCTTAAACTAACATGGCTTGTTGTTTATTCCTTGTTTGCCTGACAGCAGCAGTGATGACAAAACAATCCTGAGAAAAATATTTCCCTTCCCATGGTACAAATTAACTAGGTTTATTAAAAGTGAACATTTTAAAGTTCTAATTTTGTTCCTGCTACAAATGGCATTTCACCCAGCACGGTCAACTTCGATATTTGGTTCTCACAAACTAGCACAGTGCTGCATTGTTCAGGTTGCAATCGCTGTAGAGGAGAATGTCAATTTATTCTGTAAAGCTTGTTTGTATTGAACTGTTTGTTCAATTTGATGGAAGCACTTCTAGTAATTTTTTTAAAAATAAAACATAAATGTTGGGTAAAATTTGATCCGACAGTGTCCAGTAAATTGCAGCTGCACAGACTGCACCCAGATAGCATTTTTATTTTGTCTTGGCCCCACAAAAATTGTGTCTAGACTGTATGTCCTTTTCCATAACTGGTTGACTGATGATACTGTACAGAGATTTAAAACAGATAAGCAGATATTTACTTTAGTTTACTCCATTCATGAATAAACATAAATGAAGTATCTGTAAAATATCCCAAACAACAAAATGCAAAGACAAACAAGTTAAACCTGGAGTCACAAGGGGAAAAGCACACACCAACCCATACAGACAGGAAGGTAAGAGTCAGAATCCTGAAAGCAATTCCAAACAGCACTAGAAACCAGCTTAGAACTTTCTCCAAATATGGGGGCAAAGGCCCTGAGATTCAGTATACATATAAAGGCTTTTTGTAAAACAGTCTCATTTTGGCCTTGGATTTTGCACCTACATACCTTGTACTTGCAGATACATTTTATACCTCTTTTGCATTTAACTGCCTGATTTGTGGGTGCAGAAGATAGCCAAATTCTATAAAATATGCCAGCAGTTATTTTTGGGCACATAACCTCTTAGATATTTAGAGGAGCTAATTGAAAAAGATGTAGCAGAAAAGCCCTGGGCATCACTAAATAAGACCATATGTAGGCAAAGGCATCAGAATGCACCCAGAAGGCATCAGAATACAGTGATGGATACTATAGAAAAAGCTAAGATAAATACAGGACTAGCCAAGTGCAAAGAGAACAAAAATTTATCTGTGAGAAAATAAAAGTGCAACAAATTTCCTCTAGCTTAATGATAATGCCAACAACTAAGCCATCCTTCATTAAGTAATATTACGGAAAGTTCTTAAGGAAGGCTTTAGTAATAGGCCAGAGGTGTTGGCGCGAAGGTTAATTCTTTACTGATAGAGCTTTAGATGTAGGTTCTATCTATGTCAGTTATTTTCAACCTTTTTTCATTTGCAGACCCCTAAAAAATCTCAAATGGAGGAGCGGCCCCCTTTGGAAATTCAACCTGTGGTCTGCGGATCCTTATCTTAGAAGTCTTAGACTGAAAACTGACTGAATGGAATTCAACTATTGATGTTGCACCTGCTTGGCACGGCATTTGACACAACGTGAGAAAGGGCGCTAAACTGTGGGTTTCTATGGTAATGATAACATTTCAGGGTTTTGACCTGTAGGTGGGCGTATTCACATACTTTTGATTGGTAAGAAAAACGGAATGCCTTTTTTGGGGCCTGAAACTTTATTTTCATAGTCACCTTTCGTGGATCCCTTAGACATAGTCTGCAGACCACCAGGGATCCGGGGACCACAGGTTGAAAACTACAGGTCCCTGTTAACCAACTTCAGAGCAGTAATTCTCCACTGATGCGGTGCTACTGGTGGAAGCTTTAAGTGTAGGTAGGACTTGGGTGTTTCTATAACACTTATCGACCAGATTCCAATTTCAGCTATTGGTATGAAGCCAGCAGTTACATCAGTGTGAATCCAGAGCTATTGAGACAAGAATCTGACCTTAATTTCACAGTCAGACAGTCCTAAATTTAAAAGTAGTTTTATACATTTTTTAATTATTTTTTTTTTTTAAAGAAAATTTAAGATTCTGTACTACAATGGCAAAATCTGGCAGAAGAAATGAAACCTAAAGATTTCCACTGTCTATGATTCTATTAAACACCCCCAAAGGAGACACCAGATACTCTCATTCTGTTTCAGTCATAACCTCTTGCTAAAGGTCCATATTGCATCAGATTCCACATTTCTGTTATCTTAACCTCAAGTCTGAACCCGATCAGCTGTAGGTGAGACTTTCTGAAGCCAAACATCTTTTAATGTAGTTACACTCACCACCACAGTGGAATGCAAAGCAGCCCCGGTAAAGTAAGAGCCAGAAGCAGCATCCGCCAGTCTCTGATGAAGTAAGCAAACAGTGGCAGCAACATGTAGCCAATTGCATAAAATATGCAAACGCCTAATGTGCAGAATATAATACGAACTGTTTTGCCAAGAATTTCTGTGCCTGTTCAAAACAAGAGAGTGTGGATTAGCATTTTAACTGATCAGAAATAATAGCAGCCAAATATTTTACCACTATACAAGAACTGACCCTACTTTTAGCAAAACTGTTCCTCACACATGCTACAATTGTTAACGCTATATTAGTTGCGGTTTTTTCCTGTTTTAAAAAGATGCTGCCAGATCTATCTTAGGGCCTGATTCTGCACCAAAAGGGAGTACTTTTATGAATAAAAACTATATGATTAGAACCTAAAATTGTTCTAACTCAACGAGTAAAAGCCTTCTGGATTCCAAAAAACTCACAACAAAAGGCACTAGTCTGGTAAAACCTACACCAACAAACCATGTTTTTTGCCTGCTGCAGCAGTTAGCTAAACACTGTTTTCAGAGCTGTTCTGGGCTTTGTTATGGCCACAAAGAATTCAGTGCTCTAGACACTGAAGTCGCTTTTTAAAACAAAAGCATTCAGAGCTGTCTCTCAAACGGATTCATAGGTAGTCTTACTTTTCCTCCAATCAGACACTTTTGCTTAGATATCATAGAATGGATGCAATGACAGAATCCATGTGACAGCTTAACTTTCATCACAGATTGTTTTCAGAAGTCTGAAGTTGCACTTACATGTTTGATCACAATTACAAATTACAGTATCATATGTACAATTGGCGTGTTTGGCTCCAAACTGCAGTTCACCAGAGCAACTGGGCACAACTCATTCTACACGTCTACCAACATATGACTATGAGCGTGCGTCTAACTGCATCCTCTCACTGGAGAGCTCTCGCTTCAGATAAAGACTTGTTCTGATTTACTCCCTTTGCTCATTTAAGTATTTGGTAAACAAAGCATTTTATTTTAATGTGTTACTATTTTACTAAAAGGAAAATTTTCAAATGGATTAGGAGTTAGCCATGCTTGGTAAGGTTATTTTCTTATTAACAGTGCTGCTTGGGAAAAAATAAAAAACAAGCCATTAGTAAATGAGGAGAGCAGGGGAACAATAACATTGAAAATGTGTTATGCATAACAAACTCCCATACCAAGTACAAAGGCTGCCACATAGTTAGAGATCTGTCCCATGCCGACGATGACAAAGAGCACTGAAAACATCTCCCAACTGGTAGAGAAGACCTGCAGGAAGCTGAAGCCGGTTTGCACCCCCATGGTCGCAAACAGAACTTTCTTCCTGCCAAACCTTTGGTGGACAAAGACAAAAACGAGAGGGTTACAGAAGAAACAATCACGAAAATAACAGCAAGATCAGTGAATTAGTCTTGCACATAGGGGGTTTCTATAATGAAGAGAAACGTCTCAGAAAGTGGGACACGTAAACAAATATTTCAGACAAGCTTAAAAATTCCATTCCAAAAGTGGAAGAATATCTTAAGTGCTGCAATCGGGGTATGTCTTCACTGCAGCTAGGAGCATGCTTCTCAGAATGGGTAGACAGGCACATGCTAGCTCTGCTCACTGCTAAAAATAACAGTGTGGTTGCGTCGTCTTGGGTGAGAACCCCGGCAACAGATGTGATTGTACTCAGGCCACTAGCCCAAGTTGCGGCCTGTGCTGCCATGGCCACACCACCATTTTTAGCATGCTAGCTTGAGCAGATCTAACACGTGTCTTTCTTTCCACACTGGGAAGCATGCTACCAGCTGTGGTGTAGACGTACCTTAAGAGATTTCTCTGAGGATGTGGTCGGAGGTTCTCTCTTAAGGGATGATGGAATGGGTGTGGACAAGTGCAAACACCTAGAAAGTGAATTATTGCTAGAATGCAAAAGATGAGGTGTCAGTGACTCAAAAGGAGTGCTTTCTTCCATGCCCCAGAGTGGGACAATAAACATAAGGCAGAGAAGTGGAGTCTTCTAAGGAGGAAAACTCTGGCCCTATGCCAATCTATAGTCATTAAGGGGCCCAATTCTGCAAACCATACTCAGTTACACTGAGCAATACCTTGCTCTGTGAATAACTGTAGCAGGGTGGTCACCCGCTCCTGCCCTGAAGGGCTTGAAATCAGCCCTGGGAGAGGGCTGTGGCTAGGAAAGCAGCAAGCCTCGGCTGATTGGGGAAACAGCCACAGCTGTGGCCACGCCCCAATCAGGCCAAAGCTGGCCCGTATGAAAAGTCTGGAAGCCAGGAGCTCAGAAAGGCTCTCTCCAGTCTTGGAGGGAGCAGGGCCTAGCTGCCTGCAGAAAGGGTACTGGGAGTGAAGGAGATCCAGGCTGGCAACTCCCCAGGCTGCAGGGCCTGGTCCTAGGTTCATAGAGGTACTGGATGGTAAAGGAAGGCAGCTGGTCCAACCCCCCCGTGCCTATGATGAGTGGCTTTTACACTGCAGTCCGCCACAGGGAGCGGGGACTTGATGATGACTGGCAGTAGCCCAGACTGAGGCAAGGTGGGGATTAGAGGGTTGGGTGTTCCCCAGAGAGGGGAGACCCAGAGGCAGAGTGTGGGGGTATTGCCCGGGGGGCAGCACCCCAGATAAAAGGGCACCAGGGTCTGGGAAGGACACGAGGCCAGCGGACAGCAAGACACCGGCTAGCAGAGGGTGCTCTGTGCTGGAAAGAGCTAATTCCCGGATGACCAGCAGGAGGCGCTGCAGGGGTGAGTCGTCGTGCTGCTACAGTAACCTAATTGATTTCCAATGGGACTATTCATGGAGCAGAGTACCAGTCAATGTAATGGTGTCAGAATCCGGCACTAAATGCCCTTTGGTACTTATTACAGGAATGAGAGTTTTAGCCCCAGCTTCTTGGCAAACTTTGACCTTAACAACATGCACATTCTGGCCTAGTTATCTAAATATCAGCAGTTGCCTTAGCTTCCCACTTTGATGCAGGGTTCCCTGCATCACAGATTTCATGTAACCCTACTTCAAAATTAAACTTGATCCAGAGGGACAACAATGGTGCCCAGATACCACAATGTAACTGCAGTATAAGACTTCGATAGATTGGAGGGATAAGGATGCACAGATGAACCAGAAAAAAGCCTTTCCTCACCAATCCATTCTGAACTGCTATTTCACCATTTACTCCTGCCTCTCAGATTACTGCCTGCCTGCTCTGTAGGAGGAAGGTAGATTCCAACATGTCTGCAATACTGTTTCTGAGGCACACTGCTAGATGGCGCTAGAGTGTAAAACATATCATAAAGGGAGAAATCCCCTGGGAGCAAAACTATGCCAAACCAGTCTCTCCTGGGACAGCGTGTGGCTGTCCATCATGCCTGCTTCGGTACAAGGATCACATTAGCATTTGGAAGAGACACTCTGTACCTATCCCAATGGTTGTTTCTGGACTCCTTAGCAATGTTTCCTCAGAAATCATTAAGGTGGCAAGACAGCTGAATCTAGCTTCAGGATTATCATAACCTAAAGGTATGTCTACACTGCAATAAAAGAGAACACAGCAGGGCTGTGGATGGCCCAGATCAGTTGACTCAGGCTCACAGGACTCAAGCTGCAGGGCTATAAAATTGCAGTGTAGATGTTCAGGCTTGCACTGGAGTCTGGACTCTGAGGGCATGTCTACACTGCAGTTAAAAACCCATGTCTGGCCCATGCCAGCTGAGTAAGGCTCAGGGGACTCGGGATAAAAGGCTGTGGTGTAGATGTTGTGGCCCAGGCTGGAGCCTGGGCTCTCGGACCCTGTGATGTGGGAAGGTTCCAGAGCCTGGTCTCCAGCCCGAGCCAGAACATCTACACTGCAATTAAACAACCCCTTAACCCGAGTCAGGTGGTCCGGGCCAGCCGTGGGTATCTAACTGCAGAGTAGACATACCCTAAGACACCGCAAGGGGGGAGGGTCTCAGAGCCGGGACTCCAGCCCAAGTCCAAAGGCCTACACTGCTATTTTTAACCCTGCACTCCAAGCCCCATGACCCGCATCAGCTGATCCAGGCTCTGAGACTTGGTGCAGCAGGGTTTTATCGAAGCATGTACATACTCCAATAGTGCATGATGAAACACTCCGAAACAGCCCTGCAACAGAAGTTCCTCCCTGTTGTAAGAAGAGAGGGATGGATTCTAAATACCTTACTCAGGTAAACTATTAAATCTTTGCAGGCACTTTATCTGAGGAAGAACTTCAGGATTTGGCCCCAAAAGACCAGATGTTAAACATGTATGAGTACTGCTATTAAATCAGAAAAGTAGAAGGGTGTCACATGATTTCACTGAAAACCAGGTAGATGCCAAAGTATTGCACATTAGACCTCAGTTTGAAATGCAAGAGACTGAAAAAACCCAGATTTTTGAAATACAAGAATGCTTCCATTTTGTTTTCACCCTGGTGCTGATCAACAAGACAGCCCATGGTTCTAGTAGCTGGGTCAATAAGCCACTTTATTAGAGATTGTTGAACAGCATTCGTGTTTTCTACGGCGCAGCTTCCACAAACACAAACCACTGGACTTAGACCTTGAATTTGACCATATAGGGTACAACAGAATCTATGAAAGCTTGTACAAAGGGAGTTATTGAACTGAGCTAGAAAAACTGCAAACATGTTTTCCTAAGTACCCATATCAAGAGATAGTCCACATTAAATCAAATGGTACAACATGAGCCGGATTTTTTTCAGTAGCAGCTTGTAATTTTCCCACAACACATCAGGCAGTGAGAGGTCTGAGTGCTATGTAACCTACCCAACAATTGTTTGTGCCTGTTTTCATTTGTGGCTGCAAAAAGATAGACTTGAAATACAGAAAAAAATAAGCCTCAGAATAATATTTTGCTTTGATTAGGGTAGCTGACTTCATGCTAGGCTAAGGCTCTGTCTACAATGAGATTAGATTGTCTGAGGTAAAAATGCCAGCAGTCAATACACGTTAGTGCTCTTATTGTTGTTAGTATCAGCGCTACAACCATAGTGTTTTTGGTGACCATTTCTCATCAGTGTAGGCCCAACCCAAGAGTATATCAACTTTGCTACAGTTTGAACAGGTCAGGCATTCACCACTGGCTCATTTCATTTTTTAAGTGTGCTTTTAGAAAATCAGATAGATAGCTAAAAGTTTTGGTGTATATACTTTACTTGTCTGAGAGCTGTCCTGATATAAAGGATCCAACCAGTACACCCACAAAAAACAAGGAGGCAGTTAAGGGAGCTTTCCAGTCATCATCACATACCAGATTCCACTGCAAGAGAAAAAGAGCGAGCCTTAACATTACAAGTTTATCAATAACACTTTGATTTTTTTCTTCTAAATTAACCAAGGTTAATCCAAATACCTTGATGGTAAATGATTCAAACGTACACTCTGAAAGGAAAAAAGCCCCCACCAAACAAACAAAAAAACTGTCAACCTGTTTAGGCCCCAAAATTGGAATTGGAATCCAGAGCCTAATTCTGAAGAATTGGAATCCAGAGCCTAATTCTGAAGAATTGGAATCCAGAGCCTAATTCTGAAGCAGGGGTGAATTCCTTGTCATCTTGGAAAACTTGGGGCCTCAGTAACAATAGATTATTCACATCATGTGTAGTTCCCCCACCCCCAAAGGGATTTTTCTTCTTTGAAACAAAGATAAATCAACTAGTGTGGCAGTGTTTCTTTATGGACCTTATCTAAGTCCTGCTAAAGACAATGGAAACATCCTATTAAAGTAAAGAAAATAAAAGAATAATTTAAAAAGTTTTCCATTAGATCTTTGGATTTTTGACTTGGGACAAAATGCAGGGAACTGCAAGGGAAACTTCTCTTACCTTAACACCATCTTCCTCAAAACAATATAAAGACAGGCCTCCACTGAGCAGAGAACAAGCTATCCATTGTGCCTAGTTATGCAAGCTGGGTTTGTGATATGCTCCTACGCTATGGTTTTGCTCCGCTATGCAACCCAAGAGTGCAGATTATGCAGTTATTCAGGAGCAGAATTTCCAGATACTGTTCTTACTGTAACCCCCCCAGCTAGGCTTAAAGGATATATGCAAAAAGGGGGAAAACAAAAAATGCAGGGCTCTAGAAATTCTGCTTGGGAATGGTTTGGTCATAAACTTCCCTTCCAAGAAATGCAAACACAAACATACAGTAAGGAGGTCAAGTGTTTGAGTCTCATTACTGACAAATATTGTAGGGAAAAGGAAAGGGGGGGAGAAGATATCAAATCAACAAAGACATGCAATAGTTCACAACTGTTCACGTAGCTGAGGGGAGGCAGAACACATGTTACTAAAATAATAAAACCTTCATAAAGCACTTTAAATCTTAAGGTGATATATTAGCAGTAAGTAATGGAAGAGGCTTAATTTTATTCATATTATCTGGAATTTAAAAAAAATTTGTTTACTAGAGCCAAACAAAACAAAGCCAGCAAGGAAGGCAAGTCACCCATAGCTAGCTGTTATATCACCTGCACAGGAATAGTTGTGGCATTCACCCCCTGCTGAGGTTTGCTTGTTAAAGGGATTTAACAGAGGACCAATGAACTTTGGGGAAGAGAAGCAGGAGCAGTACCTAATAGTAGGCTGAGCATGTGACTGGAAGCCAGAAATTCAGGAGTTCTAATTCTAGCTCTGCCTATGTGGCAGGGCCAAATCCTGCTTGTCTCACTCATCCATAGAGTTCCACTGATTCAAATGCTATGGATGGATCCTGACCCTGCTGCCCAACAAAGAGAGTCAGAGAACAAAGTAATCCAAGGGAGAGCTTTGAATCGTAGAGAGGAAAGCAGTCTCCTGAGCTCAGGGCTGGCTCCAGGCACCAGCTGACCAAGCACATGCTTGGGGCAGCACCTTATAAGGGGTGGCCAATGTTGGGGTGGAGGGGGGTGCTCGCGGGGCAGCGCTCGAGGGTTTTTTCTTTTTTCCCCCCAGTGGTGCGGCGCTGTGGGGGGCGGGGGCTTCGGTGGCATGGATCCCTGAGATTTAGACACACCCCAGAAACAACTTCATTTATGGTCTGAGCCTTTTCCCCTCTTTGCCTTCAGACTATTTACATGTCAGGAGGCAGCGCCTCGTCAGCCCTTAAGGATCTACCTTAATAGCAGGTACAGATGGATCGAGGCTGGATTTTCCCTGGGGGTTCTGGGCCCACTGGCAATGCAGTCCTGGGAAGGAGGGAAGCTATCCCCATTTTGAGCTAGGACTCTAGAGTGGAGCAAATGCTGAGGCTCTAAATTCCTACTATTCCCTGGTTCCTGCTGACCATCCTTATTCCCTGCAAGGAGCCAGTAGTGGGAGAGTAGGCTGCACAGAGAGTAGAGGCAGGGATGAGCTAGCATGAAGCTCATAGCAGCTCTGTGCAGGGTTGTGGGACCAACAGATGAAAAGAGTTGGCCAGGCAGTGTAAGGCTGTTGGCTGGATGGGTGTTGGGTGAGTTTCTGCTGATCTACACTGAGGACAGTTCTTACTTCTTTCTGGAAAGGGAGTGGGGCAGGAAGGAGGACTTGTGTAGGATGAGAGGAGGTTATGGAGACTGAGGTATTGAAGAGGACAATATTCTCAGTACCTTAGTACAGAGCAGCGAAGAACAACTGCAGTTCTCTAAAGGCCTGGATGCTGTCAGCTGGTTTCCTTGAGGAGGAACCTTAGGCCTCCCCCTCTCTGACTTGAGGCTGGTACTCTGCTCTGGGCCCCTGGTTTTCTCCCTACTGTTGTGCAGGCCTGCTAGTCTTTAAGAACTTAGGACTCTGCAAAGGGCAGTTATCAATAAGAAGGGGACATGCTGGCAGCTCAGGCAGGGCCGGCTCTAACTTTTTTGCCGCCCCAGGCGAAAAAGAAGAGCGCCGCCCCGCCATAACACCTCCCCCACCCAGCGCTGCGCCGCCGACCCCCCCCTCCCTGAGCGCCTCGCCAGGCTGCCCAAACCCCCGCCGAACCCCCCCGAGCGCCTCACTGGGCCACCCAAACCCCCGCACCCCCCGAGGGCCACGCTGGGCCGCCCGAACCCCCGAGCGCTGCGCTGGGCAGCCCAAACCCCTTCTGGCACCTTGTGGCTCCTCAAGATCCCCACGCCACTGAGCCTCTGGTACCAGCAATCCAGTCAGACTAGATGATCACAATGGTTCCTTCCAGCCTTAAAAATCTGCAAATCTATAAACTTCTGGTTGAGCCAAAGCATGTTTTTAAACAATATCCAATTTGATTTTAAAACTCTGAGTGACAGAAAATTCACAATATCCCCAAGTGAGCTGTTCCAATAATTACCTCATCTCTAACTTATTTCCAGTCTAAATTTGGCTAGCTTCAGCTTCCCGGCATGAGATTATTTCATGTCTTTGTCCACCATATTACAGAGCCCTTTAGTAAAAGAAATCCTCTCCCTACATAGGTACCTATAGGATATGTCTACACAGAGATAAAAGACCTGCGGCATGGCCAGGCTGGCCCAGAGCAGCCTACTCTGGTTTGTGGGGCTAAAAACTGCTGCGTAGACATTCAGGCTTGGGTTGGCACTTGAGCTCTGGGACCCTACACCCATATAGGACCCCAGAGCTCAAGTTCCCACTTAAGCCCGAACAGCTACATAGCAATTCTTCAGCCCAGAATCCGAGCCCTGCAAGCCCGAGTCAGCTGACCTGGGTCAACTGCAGATTTTTTAATCCCTGTGTGGATGTACCCACAGAGTGTGATCAAGTCACCACTTAACCTTCCTTTTGATAAGCTAAATAGATTCAGCTTCTCTCTTGCCATACGGCAAGTTACCAGACCATGGATCGTTCCTGTAGCTTTTTGCTGAACTTTTCCAATTCTGCAACTATCCTTCAGTTCTTTTCTGTTTGCCTCCCATATCAGCTGACCCATGATTATGCCTTGGATTAATGTTAGACTAACTGGTTTATTCTGGTATCAAAGGGGTAGCCATGTTAGTCTGGATCTGTAAAAGCAGCAAGGAGTCCTTTAGCACCTTATAGACTAACAGACGTATAATACCCACGAAAGCTCATGCTCCTATACGTCTGTTAGTCTATAAGGTGCCACAGGACTCCTTGCTGGTTTATTCTGTTTACCCTTTTAAAATACTGGCACAGCATTAGTTTCTTTATGTCCTCTGGAACTTCCCCAGTATGCCAAGATTTGTTTAAAAAAATCAACATTAATACCTCATATTTTCTCAGGCAATTCTTTTGAAACTCTTAGGTGCAAGTTATCTGGTCCTGCAGATTTTAAAATTTCAAACTGCATCTACTAAAGTTAAATGTCCACTTCTACTGTAGCAATAGAAAGATATGAATGCACTGTCCAGGTACTTTCCAGATATAGAACAGGAATATTTATTGCTTTTTTGCACTGTTAAAGTAATAGTTTGTATGCAATAATAGTGATTGAGTGTTACAGCGGATGCTGGAAGAACCCGCTCTTTAACCTTGGTAAGTCGTCCAAAAATATCTCAAATTAAACGCAAAAAAGATGCTTAGTGGAATACTGGATTAAAAATCGGACATTCCCCATTATTAATATGAGACCCGAAACCTTTTCCTGAACAGGCTGATGAGACTCCCTTTAATAATTCTGTGTTTTGAACTAAACAGTGGATTAGACTATTTTCACACCCAATGCTACTGTAAATTTCACCAATCTTGCCTGAAACAGGCCCGTTTATACAAACTAGAGTTTGCAATACAGATTGTTCTTTTAAATTTTTCTCTCTGTCAGAATTCACTGAATGGCTTCACTCCATGTTCTAACATGCGATGTCTCCTACATAATACAATGCAGAAGTCACAGGGAAAAAAATGTCCATTCTATCTTGCCAAAGAAACAGCACACTGCTAATCTCTGAATTCTTCCTTAGTTCAGAGTCTATCACACATACACTGCAAACAATAAATAAATATATATATATATATATATATTACGTTCCTGTCACTGAACAAAACTGGAGAGCTTAAACTGACTAGGAAATCTTAGCAACGCACATTTAACGCCTTGAAAATATGCAGCAAGTGGCCATTGCCAAATAAACTGAATCCATCAAATCACCTACAATAATTGATTATTATTAAATATACCAATAAAGCACCACCCACTGCATAGTAAATGCTAATCCTGAATCCTAGATTAGTAAAGACCCTCCCCTTCACCCATCCCACCCCCTACAGTAGCCAATGGAAATGGGCATCTATTTAAATACATTACTTCTAACATGGGGCAAAGATCCAATTGGCCAAAGATTGTGCCGTGACATTTATAGAGTAACTGGCAAAAGCAGTCCAGTGATTATTCTCAACTTGTCATATTGTACTTGTGAGTTAGCTATATGAAGTAATGTTTAGCTACCTGCTTTTATGGATCTTCCATTGTGTACACGTAACATGCTGTCCAATCAGTGTGTGTGTCCAGGGGCTAAAATTTTCTTCTGGTCACTGGCCCAGGGCCACTTTTTGGAAACACTCATGGGTACTGAAAGTTTCATACTGCTCTGCCAACTGATTACTTACACTAGCAGATGGAGAGATATCCAATCTTAAAATGCCACTCTAATTACAATCTTGGCTTTTCTTCCACTCTAATAAAGCGGTTTAAGAGCTGTAATGCTGAGAATTGCTAGAAGCAGAAACCAATGTGAGCAACTTGAAATCACAGCTTTCCAAGGCTCTGTTTGTGGAATATCAGTGGTTTAAAAACAAAAAGTCATTTTAAGTAGGACAATAAAAGCGTGGGCCAGATAGCAATCAGAATGTTGAAATCTTAAGGTCCAATATCTCATGACTTGTTTGGTCATGAATGAGCACAATAAATGAACGCTGGAGTCTTCAGTTTTCTAGTGACATATGGAAATGGTTCATAAACTGTGGTCTACAAAGCCACCGCTGTCACAATAATGAAGTATTGCCAGTCTTTAGGAATCATGTTTCCTGCTGGGTGTAGCCAGTCCAGAAATCTTGAAGGACTAAAGCTCTGAGGTGTAACTAATTCACGGCCTGCACCACTATACTTGAAGGTCACTTGGGTTGTCACTTTCCACTAGAAGTGCTGTTTGGCACTGGTCCAGGACTGAATATAGAATATCTGAGACCAGAGAAAGGAGTAATTTTCATTCCCCAATATCCTCTCAACGAGGTTACTAGAATTCATGGAATTTGCCTACAATGATGTATCAGGCATAGCAAGTATGTCAGAACTAGAGTGAAGAGGTTACAGGCATTCTTGTTTCCATGCTCCCACCTTCTCTTGCTGTTCAGTTCCTCTGTCCCCATAACATTCAAAAGTCTATTTTAGAGGTTCTACTCTCTCCCCTTGACATGACAGCTTGGGATGACAGAGTCATCCCAGGCTCCCAAAAGGCCTTCTCGATGGTTCCAAGCATATTCTGTGCAGCAGCTGCCTATTTTTTTTCTCAACTCAGAGCCACTCCATGTAGCAGAGGAGAATGGGCTCAGTTACATCAAAAGCAAAACAAGTTCATAAAAGAATCCTCCTTTCCTTCTCTTCCCCCTCCCCCACCCCTCACTTTGTATAACTCTTTAAAGCTGCCTGGTCTTTGTCTTCAAATCCGGCAGTCGTTTCCATGCAAATGCTAGCAACAGCGTAATCAAATCTCCTAAGGATTTTAAGAGGCTGCAGTGAGTGAAATAAGTGCTAGAAATGTTGCTTTCTAACATGTTAGATACCAATATTTAGGAACATGATGAATCCTACCATTCAAAACCACTGGCACAGAGAACTCTTGCTGTATCGTGTTTTAAAGCTGTTGGCAAACATACTTCGTATGGTAAGGTTTAGACCTTACCATTTTACAAGACTTCAGCTCCCAGGCACTCTTAACATTGTGTTATTTGAAGTTGATTGTCAGCCCTATTGACTGCAGCGTCAGAAACAGCTTCAAGATATAAGTCAGGTGGGTGACACAGAATGTATTGGGAAAGCAAAGGTCATAACAAAAGAGTAGGTGAAACAATAGTAATTTACACATTTGATCTGTTCCAAACACACTTGGCAAGTGAGTGTCAAACTTCATTAATGATAGGTGAAGAGGCACAAGCAGGTTATGTGACCTGACAAAGGTCACAGAAGTCTGTGGGACAGTAATCTGACTTCCAGTCTCTTCATTTGTTAGTCCAGAACCCACCGTTGCTGTTTATATGCCAGATAATAAAATGGGTGTGGGAAGAACTTAATATCCCTCACACTATCAGATGTTTGATTTGTCCTCCGTACAAAGCCCTAACTTTGTAGTAGTAATTAATGCTTTTCTCTGGAGAATATTTCTAAAATTCTGTACAACCTGTTTTGTTTAACATTGGGCATTTGGAACCAAAGTAAACCCAAACTCCTAGCATTATAGGGAACTCAGTTCCAAAACTTAATGCATTTTTAATTAATTTAGTCATTATGAATTTCTACCTTTAATTCAACAATGGAAAGTATTTAAAAATTGAATTTTACACTTAAATAGAATTACAGTCACAGCAGTATTAAGAGAATTCAACCTGTTAAACTGGCATTTCTTTTATTCTTTCATCATATGCCCTGTAATCAAATAATGATCTGAAATTTTACATAGTACCTTTTATTTAAAAGGAATGAACTTTGAAAACTCTTCAAATACTGCTTCAATCACAAATGGTATGAAAACAACCCTCTGATGAAACACTACAATTATTTAAACAAGCACAACCGAGCTATACAATAACATTCAAGACAAGAAATGAAGAAGACTATCATACCAAATTAGAACTGCAGTGGGAGTTTAGGTAGACAGAATGTACTATAGTTACCTTAACCTCAGTGTCCTGGCCAAATTTTCAGTTAACACAATAATTCTTATGAAAAGTGCTGTGAGACCTTCAGTAGCTTCAACTAGTCAAAATCACATTTTAGATGCAGCCACTATACCCGTAAAGTCCTACCTAACTCAAATGGAAGAATGGCACTTTGTAAATTAACATGACCAAATCCTGCAGTGTCTAAGGGCTTGTCTACATGGTGCATTAGTCTGCACTAGTGGGATATAAATTATACTGTTAATGTAGTCACAAAACAAGACTTCATTAGTGTGCACCAGGGAACTTTTAGTATGCGCCAGTAGGATCCATGCAAGCCTGTTAGTGTGCAACATGCTGGTGCACACTACAATTTAAACCCCGTTAGTGCAGACTAATGCACCATGTAGACAAATCTTAAGACTCCCAACCAGACCGTGACCTGGCTTGACCCTGCTCAGCTTGTGCTGTGATTCTGTCACCCCTCATAAGAACATAACATACAAACATAAGAACGGCCATACTGGGTCAGAACAAAGGTCCATCTAACCCAATATCCTGTCTTCTGACAGTGGCAAATGACAGGTGCCCCCGAGGGAATGAACAGAACAGGGAATCATCAAGTGAACCCTTTCCCTGTCACTCATTCCCAGCTTCTGGCAAACAGAAGCTAGGGACACCATCCCTGCCCATCCTGGCTAATAGCCATTCATGGACCTATCCTCCATGAATTTATCTAATTATTTTTTGAACCCTTGGCCTTCACAACATCCTCTGGCAAAGAGTTCCACAGGTTGACTGTGCGTTGTGTGAAGAAATACTTCCTTTTGTTTGTTTTAAACCTGCTGCCTATTAATTTCATTTGGTGACCCCTAGTTCTTGTGTTATGAGAAGGAGTAAATAACACTTCCTTATTTACTTTCTCCACACAAGTCATGATTTTATAGACCTCAATCATATCTCCCCTTAGTCATCTCTTTTCCAAGCTGAAAAGTCCCAGTCTTATTAATCTCTCCTCTTACGGCAGCCGTTTCATACCTCACAAGATAATATGATAGCATCCCGTTAAAAAAAAATCCAATCAATCAACCTACTTACAACAAACTTCCAATTTGATTTCACTACAAATTTTTCATGCATTACAACATGTAAATTGCAATTCTATTATAGGGGAGTTTTTTCCATAGAGGTTGAGAACATCTTACTATATAGTACCATTATGCATAAAGTAAGCTTCACCATTATTGTAACTGCCAAGCCAGTGGTTTGTAATTTATTACTCCCCACAAAGTAGGCATGTTTCTCAGATTAATCTGGAACAGCCTTCCAAGGGGAGTGGTAGGAGCAAAAAAACCTAACTGGCTTCAAGACTGAGCTTGATAAGTTTATGGAAAGGATGTATGATGGAACTGCCTACAATGGCATGTAACTGATCTGCGACTGCTAGCAGCAAATATTTACAATGGCCTGTGATGGGACACTAGATAGGAAAGGATCTGGGTTATTACAGAGAATTCTCTCTCAGGTGTCTGGTTGCTGGGTCTTGCCAACATGCTCAGGGTCTAACTGATTACCATAGTTGGGGTCAGGAAGTAATTTCCCTCCCAGGTCAGATTGGCAGAGATCCTGGGAGTTTTTTGTCTTCCTCTGCAGCACAAGTCACTTGCAGGTTTAAACTAGTGTAAATGTACAGAATTCTCTGTAGTCTTTAAATCACGACTTGAGGACTTCAATAACTCAGCCAGAGATTATGGTCTATTACAGGAGAGGGTGGGTGAGGTTCTGTGGCCTGCAATGTCCAGGAGGTCAGACTAGATTATCATAATGGTCCCTTCTGGCCTGAACGTCTATGAGGTTACAAAGAACTGTTCCACTATAGAAGCACTACTCTAATATTAATGAAGGTTTCATTTCCTTAAGAGTGTTACTACAGGCACCAAACATAGATAGACCATTACAACTATCAAATACTTCCTCTAGAGGCTTGCTCAATTTCACCCCTGTTATATAAGGAAGACTTTTCTGAAACCTGCAGTTGCAGTCTATGCTGTTTATTGTTTTCTGATCCCAGCACGGGCAAACATAAAAGATAAAAAAACAATAAGAAATTGGAATTATTCTACAAGCTAAAAAATTAAAAATTGAGCTGATAGTAACGGTTTTGTTTTGGTTGACCCTGCTCTTCCCTCCCACCTGCAACCCTGTAAATGAAGGCACGACCTTCAAGTGATCTGTCATTCTCACCATTCACTACTTATGAACTCTGAACCAAATTCTGCCCTTAGCTACACTCATGCAAACCACTACACTTAATGGGGTAGCATGGGCATAAGTGAAGAATTATCACATAAGTTTGTGTTATTTACATTTATCAAGTGCCCAACGCCCAAGATGCGCTATTTCACTATATAAACTATCCAAAAATGGAAACCAGGTCCACATCTACAAAAGGATACAGTGTATTTCTTGAATTCCTTCTCCTGAAGTTGTGTTAAGCCTTTGCAATAGTCTCATCTGTACAGAAAGTTAGGGGAAATTTCAAGCTTTTTCATTACTTTATAAATCAATCCAATACAATAAAATAAACCCAAAACAATGCTGCAGATGATGAATTTGGGAGGGGTGGTGGAGAAAGGAACACTGACCATGATCTAACACTGAACTAGCCAGCAACTTTTTTTTTAAATGCTAAAATTAGTTTTAAAGAGTCATGGAAACATTAGCTCTATAAATACATTGTCTGCGTTATGTCTAAGGTGGTGGTGTCTTAACACTGAAATGCTAGCCTACCGTACTAGACAAATATGGGCTACTTCAGGTAAGTATCCCTGGGGCACTTCTGTCTTATTGCTATTGAGTAACTTTGAGAGGCAAAAAAGGAGCACTTTTCTGTGCTGGGAACTTGCCAGGAGAGCTGGCAGTTTCTCAAAGAAACAATATTAAAAGTACAACAGCAAACTATCCTGATGCAAAGGAAAGATAAGAAAAATTGTAAAAGGCTCCATCAGGAGCTCTTTAATGACCTGAAAATCAAAAAGCAATCCTGCAAAAACATGAACGAATTGCTATGGATGAGTACAAAAGAATAGCACATGCATGTAGACACAAAATCAGAAAGGCTAAGGCACAAAATGAGTTACATCTAGCAAGGGACATAAAAGGTAATAGGTGGTTTTAGAAATACATTTGGAGCAAGAGAAAGATGAAGGAAAGTGTAGGTCCACTACTTAGCTGGGAAGGAAAGCTAAGAACAGATGACATCAAGAAGGCTGTGGTGTTTAATGCCTATTTGGCTTCAGTCTTCACTAAGAGGGTAAATTCTAACCAGATACTTAACACAAGTAATATTAACAATAAGGGGGAAGGAACACAAGCCAGAACAGGAAAAGAGGAGGTTAAAGAATATTTATCTAAAATTAGATAGTCAAGTCGTCAGGACCTAATGAAATTCATCCTAGGTTACTTAACGAACTAGTTAAGCAATCTTGGAACCATTAGTAATTATCTTTGAGAAATCATGGATGACAGGTGAGGTCCCAGAGGTCTGGAGAAGGGCAAACATAGTACCTGTCTTTAAAAAGGGGAACAAACGATCCAGAGAATTATATAGTAGACACCCTAACCTCAATACCTGGAAAAATACCAGAACAAATTTGTAATCATCTAGAGGATAATAGGATTATGAAGAATGGCCAGCATGTATTTGTCAAGAACAAACCCACCTAATTTCCTTCTTTGACTAGGGTTACTAGCCTAGTGGATAGGGGAGAAGCAGTAGATGCGATGCATCTTGATTTTAGTAAGGTTTCTGATGTAATCCCACATGACTTTCTCATAAGCAAACTAGGGAAATTAAGTACAAGTTAAATTGCTACAAATTAGATGCATAAGTGGTTGAAAGACCGTACCCAAAGAGTAGTTATCAATGGCTGTCTGTCTGTCAAAATGAGCAGATGCATCCAGTGAGGTCCCACAGAGGGTCAGCCAGGGTTTCAGTACTAGTCAATCTTTTCATTAATGACTTGGCTAATGGACTGGAAATTATGCTTATAAAACTGGCAGATAACACAAAGTTGCACTTTGGAGGACAGCATTAGTATTCAAAATAATCTTGACAAATTGGAGAACTGGTATGAAATCGACAAGATGAAATGCAATCAAAACAAGTGCAAAGAATTTCATTTAAGAAGGAAAAAATTAAATGAACAACAAAAATGGGGAATAACTGGCTAGGCAGTAATACTGCTGAAAAGGATCTGGAGATTAGAATGGATCACGAATTGAATGAGTCAACAATGTGATAAAGTTGTGAAAAAGGCTAATATTCTGGGGTGAATTAACAGAAGTGTCATGTGTAAAATAAAGGAAGCAACTATCCTGCTCTAATTGGCACTGGTGAGGCCTCAGCTGAAGAACTGGATCCAGTTCTGGATGCCGCACTTAAGAAAAATGTGGACAAATTGGAGACAGTCCAGAGGACAGCAAAAAAATGATAAGGTTTAGAAAACCTGACCTATGAGAAACAGTTTTAAAAAAACTGGGCATGTTTAGTCTTGAGAAAAGAAGACTATGGGGCGAACTGATAAGCTTTCAGATATGTTAAGGACTGTTATAAAGAAGACAGTGATCATGCATTCATCGTGTTCACTGAATGTAGAGCAAGACCAGCAAGGAAGATTTAGGTTAAATATTCAGATATCTTCCTAATTATAAGGACAGTTAAGCACTGGAATAGGCTTCTAAGGGAGTGGAATCCCCATCTCTGGAAGTCTAACCCGTTCTTAAAACAACAAAGAGGTTGGACAAACACCTGGCACAGATGGTGGAAGTTTACTTGGTCCTGCCTCAGGGCAGGAGGCTGGGCCAGATGACCTCTTGCGATCCCTTCTAGCCCTATATTTTTACGATCTGATATTGTAGAATCAAAGAGCTCCTTCAAGTGCAATTCTCTTTTTAAAAAGTGCTTATTAAACAATGATATTGTGGACCTCTTAAGGACTTTAAGATCAAATCAGTTTCTAGTATATAAGTAAACAGGATGTCTTTTCAAATTGTGGGCATATTCAGCCTGTGATTTGAAAGCCAAGAGAAATATTTTTCTTGCTCTGACATGACCAGTAACAAAGATTCTGAAATCAGGACTTTCATTAGACTTCCTCATCTTCATATGTTAGTAGCTTTCCCAATCAATACATCTGTTCTCTGTGTATAGACGTATCATATCCGCTCATTTTTCTGAAATAAGTGTGGATTGCTTTTCACTTCTGATTGCCCTGCAGAAGTAGCCTAGCTATGAAAGAAAGTTTAACTAAAGTCTTGTCTACACAGGGACACTCAGAAAAATTAATCCAAATTAGCGAAAGGTGGATTAGTTAAATGGCATTAAACCCATGTGGACACCTTCATTCTACCCTTAATTCTGTTTAGCTTAATTACACACAGAGAGCAGATGTATTAAGAAAGCTGGTAACATGAAGAGGAGGAAATCTAATGAGAATCCTGACATGACTTTTGCTATGCTATGCCACCACTAGAATATGCATGAAGAGGTCAGTAAATGTTTAACTTGGTAGAGAAAGCTTTGATTTGAACTTCAGCCACTGGTTCCAACTTCAGCCACTGGTTATATAAACAAGGCCAGTGCAGTTTCATTAATCTCTCCTGTTTACTCTTTAAAAAAAATAAACTTGAATACCTGGAAATTATGCACATTACTAGTCTATGCTTCCGAGGGCAATTCCTACTGTTGGTACCATTGTCTCCACTTTCCCATACCCACTCTGTTAATTCGCTTCATATGAGCTCTACAAAGGTGCAGGGGTCTACCTGCATAGAGCTAATTACATGATCAGGGCCCTACATTGTGAATTTTGGGGGGTAGGGAGTGTCTCTTACTATAGGTTTGTACAGTGCCCAGCACAATAGGGTACCAATACTGACTAAGGCCTTGAGGCACTAATGTAATTCCAATAACAAGACGATAAGAGAGAAGTAGGCTTCCAATGAAGTTTCTTCTTTTAAAGTCACATAATGGTTGCATTTTGTTAAACGAACAAAAATGTAAAACTTGCCCTTAACCACTTGATTTCAAATTCCCACTAGTGTAAATTTTGTAATGAGATATTCTAAAAAAAAAAAAAAAAAATTGCAAAATGTAAGGATGAACACACAAGTATAATAATTTTATGTCATATACCACCAGGCATGCGGCAATTACTCCTACCATCATAACACTTAGAAAGTGGCTGAACAGAGGTTTTCAGAATAGCAGACTAAAAGTTGAGCACATTTAAAATTGGCCAAAATATGTAAGACCATTCCGTTATCCAAGAGAAGGCTACTTCCTCTTTGTTCCTCCTCTACAGTCCCTTTGTCTCATTCTATTTCACTCGATAATTTCAGTGTCAAATTCTGCTCCCACTTACACCTACTCAATGCCACTGAAGATAGCAGAGTTTAACAGTTATAACTGGAAGAGGAATTTAGCCCTTTGTTTAATTATCACACCTCTAAGTGTTTTAAGTGCCATATATCACTTTTTATTACCATTTCATTCTGCCACTGACTTACATAGAAAAGAAATAGAAATTGCATAAATGGTGGTTTTCTTGAGGGCATGAAGTTTTATTCACCTCTCCACTTATAGTGTTTAAAATGAGTCACAAATACAAAAAGCAGTTACAGTATGTATAAAATGATCAAATATACCAGCATCTCTAACTGCAACCTTATGTTAAATTTACACTGGGAAGACTGACATGAGAAAGAGGGGTTTGCTTTTAGATAAGGAAGAAGGGAAAGGCATTTTAAGCCGCTTCTGCTTCTTAAAGACTGTCACATAAGTGAGGGCCTTTACTGTGGCCATGCGACATGAGACAGAAGATGCTTCAGGCAACATTTTTTTTTTTTTTTTTTCTAGATTTCAGTTAAAACCAGATCTGGGACAAAGGTCCTCATGGCCATCTTGACAAGTCAGAGAGAGATATGCAGCTAAACATGAGATTAATTAATCATAAAAGGGCAGGAATGAGTCAACAGATTAGAGAGTTAAACAAGTTTAACATTGAAAACCTCTAAGTAGGTGAAAGGCCACAGCTCTTGCAAAACTGACCCAGAAGCATAAACATTCGTAAAAGAAGTCATGATGCATGAAGTCTGGGACTGCCAAGTACAGTTAACTCCTGCAAGCACAGGGATCAGGCAAACAAAACAGTTTCAAACAAAATCAGCCAAACTGTACAGTGTGTTTTCTTGAAATTCTAGTGTCATGCACTGTATCAGCTTCCTCTATTCTTACAGTTTGTTACCAGACTCTCCATCTTTCTGAAGTTTAAAGTTCAGCCGGTTTAATTTGCAATGTGCTGAAACTCAGTACACGGTTTTGTCAGCGAGGAGACAAATTATAGGATGAAACCATGTCTAAACCACCAAGCCATTGAGCTTTGAAGCATTCAAAACAAAAACAACACAATGTCATGTGAACTGGAATAATTTTAAGAAAGCTCCATTTTTTAATCTTCTCTGTAATAATAGTTTAGGCCTTTGCAATAGTGCTTTTCAGTGGTGTCCAGATACAGTTCTCTTGAAAGAAGTTCAGAACAGTTAAGTGTCTAAAGCAGATCTTAAAAAGCAATTTAGGTGATGCATCAGTGCTGAAAGGTGAAAGCTGGTGTGGAGATGGCAAAACTTCACTAAAATCAGCTGTGAAAATCGTTCAAGCCTCAGTCACTACCTAAGCTCAATAACAGTTGTCAACAACCAATTAAAGTTTTGCCCTGTCTACACTGGCTGGTACAGTGGTCTGAAAAATTATCAGGGGCCTTCCATTTAAAAAAAAAAAAAATCTGATTTGCCAAATGTAGTACTGGGACAGCAAAATTCTAAGTCACTGAAGTATGCAGGTTACATCAAAAGAGGCTTACACTTCCTTTGTTACAGCAATCTCCTAGGCACTGCTGCAGAGAAGCACAATGGTGCATGTTATTCCTGCTATTTATTTTTTAAAAGGTTTCTGTTTCTTGTAGAAGCCTTCAGCTGGGGAAAAATATCACAAGAGCTTGACAGACAAATTTACATATGATGTGTGGGAAAGAAGACAGAAACTTTCAGACTATCATTGTTTCTGCCTCACAGACACACTTCCAGCAGCTTAAATAGAGATGACATAACTTCCCCACCCCCAGTCTCTCCTTCAGCAATAGCTTCCTACACCAATCTCCTGTCTAGCTAATCCTTCTCTTCTTCATGCATCTGAACTGTTGTCCTGTATATTTTAATAATCTAAATTAAACTGTACGCCCTCCAGCACCCACACTTTGGCACTCCAAATGATTTTTAAAACAGCAAGTACATTCATGACACAATATAAAGACAGGCAGGCTGCAGGGACCAAATATAGGTTCCTTTGCAAACACCTAGATCTTCAGTTAAGAAAGAGACACATCAGCAAAGCCCAGCACAAACCTCCCCATGCAAAGTGGTTTGCTTCACTAAGGAATGTCCAATTTTTTTTAATATTAACATTTGATAGACATGTCTGATTCAATAAATGTGTAATCAGAAGTTTCACTTAATTTAATAAGATCAGCAAAAACAATATGTACTGGGTCTTGTAAACAGTCTGTAATTTGATAGCACCCTGTTAAGGAGAGAGCTGATGCTTATATTACTGTATAATGTTTCTCTAAACAAAAGCTCACTGATGTAATTATTTTAGTTTTGTCTCTGATATTTACATAGCAATGATTTGTTAACCTGTTAAAACTTTCGAAAGAAAGAGGCAATATAGTCAGTGACCTGAACAGTCAGAGAAAAATCTGTTTCGTGTCAAGAGGAGAAAGTGTAGGGTTGATGTAGCTACAGTAAGCAACTCAAGATGAACAGGTCCCTAGAGTAATGCGTCCAGTATTGGATATGCAGTCCCAAAAGTGTGAAGGTAGTGGGCTTCAACATAGAGGACAGGTGTATTCATGGCCCTGCAGCCTCCTCTCCTGCAAGCATAGCTATTGTTACACACTAGGTAACTATGGGCCCACTTTTCCCCTTCCACCAAGCTTCAGGGCTCCCATCCACAGCACATCTCAACAGTTGCCACTGGAGTCAGTAAACACACATCCTGTGACAGAGGTACTGGCGTGTAGAATTCTGTCTCCTGTCATGGGTTGGGGACTAGGAAATAAAGCAGAGTCTCTCCCTGTATTATTGATCATTTATGCACCAAATCAGCAGGTTATCAACAATGACTTCTGTACCTCTGTGCCTCCAGTGGTTACCGATACACTCAGACCCCTTACCCAGGCCCCCCTAACTCCCACACTGGCCCCACATTGTTAGCACTTCCCTTCTCGGCCCCCATCCCCAGCACCTCCCACCCTGAGCACCCCACTCCCTGTGCCCCCCAACACCCCGTCCCAGCCGCATCCCGCCCCTTGGCCCCACTCCCCATCCTTCTCCTCATCACCCCAAGACCCCTTCACTCCCCACCCCTCTCGTCCCTGGCCCCCAGGGCTCCCCCACGGCGGCGGCCCCCGCCCGGGCGCACCTCGGTGACGATGGTGGAGAGGTAGAGCTCCCGGCTGTACTCCCAGCCGTCCAGGCACTTCTCCTGCTCCAGCTGACTCAGATCCACATCCCTGCCGGGCTGCAGCCCCAGCGCGGAGAAATTGGCCAGCGACTCCAGGCGGTAGCGGCGGCACCTGCTGGGCCCCTCCCGGCCGCCCTGCACCTCGCGGGGGATGCTGGCGTTGAGCCACTCGCGGCTCAGGTTGGCGCCGGGGGGCACCCGGCAGCGGTGCTCGGGGGCGCCGGCCAGGAAGACGATGGAGAGCCCGGTGAAGCCATTGGGGACGATGCTGGCGCTGAGCAGGAAGAAGACGAGGCGCTGGAAGGGGCCCCACTCGCCCAGGAAGGCGGTGACCCCCTCGTAGTCCTGCATGGCGGGGCGCAGCGCTTGGGCCCGGCGCTGAGGAGCGGCGGCGGTGGGTACACGCGGCCCCTTCTGGCGCGGAGAGGGAGCGGCCGCCGGGAGCGCTCCCAGGGCCGGCCGAGGGGCCGGGCCCGGCGGGGGAAGGGGGTGGGGCTTTCCCACCAGGGCCCACGCGGGACAGGTGGCGTCGCCCCCGCCCTCTCCCTGCTGCCCGGGCTGGGCAAGGCAGGCGCTGGCTTAGGGCGGCCCGCCCCCGAGGCCTGGCGCTGCCCATCCTGGGGGGCGCTACTGAGCCCAGCTCAGCTCCCGGGCTCTCTCCCGGCCGCAGCCCCGAACACGCCGCGCTGTGGAGACTGCCGGTTACACCCGGCTTCCAGAGCCCCGGCTCCGCAAATGGGCGCGAAAGCTGGTGGGAGCCAGGCAGGGGCTCCAGGCACAGCAGCGCCGAAGGGGGAGCAGCCGGGCCCTGCAGCCACAGAGCTCGGCCCTGGGTAGGAGACAAGCTACAGCCCCTGGTTTGTAGAAGATCTGTCATCTTTCCCCTACCTGCCCGCAGTTGGAAGGCCCGGGCCTGAGTCTCCTTCCTCCTTGTGTGGCCATTTGCCCCCCCCCCTCCGCCGTGCAAAGTAAGGTCCCAATCTAGGTCCACTGTGCAGGTTCAGCCAGTCTAGGGCCACTTCTCCCCTGCAGTGTTTACAGTCTAGTTTAAGACAAAGTGTAACAAGGGGGAGAATAATGGAGGAAAGATGAGGAGAGCAGAGACGGCTCAAGACAATGTACTACTCCCCTCCCCCCCCGCAGAAGTGCCATAGGCATAGCTTTAACAGGAGATGAATTTACCATAAAATGCCTACAACATTCACCATACATCTGCCACGGCCCAGCCTGCCATACACTGTCTACGTGCACCATGCTAACCCGCATTAGCAGTTCATTAATGGGCTTTGATCTAGTCCTCTCTGAAAGGAGATGCCATCTGCCCTCCCCTCCGAACGAACCCATCTGAGTGTCAATCTGAAGGGCACCTTAGGATACAGGGGGAGCAGCACTAGGCCAGAAGGGGGGGTCCCTGATATGAGGCTGGAGGGAGAGGGGGGGCATGTAATACATGGATGGAACAAGGCAGGATAACATTGGTCAGGGACTGAAACCTGGACACATATGGAGTGCAGGCCAGGACTCAAAGGGAGATGAGTACATGGGAAAGATGGGGTGGGGTTCAGCACACAGTGGGGGACAAATGGAGTGGGGGGGACTAGGGACAGATGGGTGGGGACGCTAGGAATATGAGGCAAGGAGCAGACCACAAGGCAGATGGGTTGGGGCAGGATGCTAGAAGGGGGCCTATGGGATGGGGTGGTAGAACCCCAGGGTCAGACAGGATCGGGGCATAGGACTCAATGGATCAGTAGCCTGGGGTAGGAAGAGTGGGCAGCCCCCAGGGGTTCAGGGGCAGATGAGGTGGGAGATAGATGCAGGAGCAGTACCCTGGGTGCTATATGGGTGATTTAGTGCATCTGCCCTCCCCTGAAATGAATGGCACATGCCATGGACCACACATGTAATTCAACAGGGCATTAGTAACTTGGTTGGGCTGTGTTGTGTACAGAGATGTTTATAGAGCGTTGCACAAGACCTTTCCTGTGCTGCTGCAGGCCTAATTTCCAACGATGTAGTTCCTTGAAAAGCCATTCATGGCAACTGAGAGAAGCTGCCAGGGAGCAAAACCAAATAAACCTTGAAGTGTTGCACAACTATTTGCAATCTTATTCACATTTCTCATTTACAGTATCTGAGTCAAAGGTAAAGCAGCCTCACTTAGCAGTGAAACGTTGTCGCCCAAGTGGCTAATCCGAGTTTGGGGCCCTGGCAATGTTCCATTTGGGAGTAGAAATCAGTGATGGTTAGATATTGCTTTGATACACTTTTGTTTATTTACAAAGAATGTAAAAAAACCTTTGTGACTCTGAACGCAGAAAGTATCAAATAGCAGGAAACAGGTTTTTTTGCTCAGAGACCCAAGACCACTCTTTTCAGCCTGAACCTCTGACCCAAGAAATCTCCCCCTAGGTTTCTTCCAGGGTCAGACCCGGCTTTCAGCAGCTCCTTGTGGCTAGGCCGTCTCTGCTCATGCATGCACATATCCAAAACAATACTCAGCAAAACCCCTCTGACTTCTCAGTCCAAAAATTTCTGGGCAGGTTGGTTCACAACCCCCCTTTTGTTTTAGGGGGGGGGGCTTGTGATTAATTTATCCTGGCAGTTATGTTAATTGAGGAGTGTGTTACACTCAAAGAGGTTTGTGATGTAAGCAGTCACTACTTCTCAGCATAACAATATTTTATCTCAGACAGCATTAATACATCTCTTTGATGAAAATTTAACTTTTACCAGGTAATAAAACAACTAAACTTTAAGAATCTGTATTTACGTAGAGTTAAAATTTACACACAAGGTCACAAAGTCAAGGGAAAGGAGAACTAAGAGGCAGACTTACCACCTCACTAGATATGATTCAGAGGGGGTCTATGCAAGCAGATCTAATAAGGGTAGTTTCCACAAGGAAAGCTGAGGCTGTAGCACTTCAGTGTAGAATCACTACAGCCACAGGAGGGGTTCTCCCAATGGCATAGTTAATCCACCTCACTGAAAGACGGTAGCTATGTTGATAGAAGAACTCTTGATAGAAGACAACCTACTGATGTCTACACTGGGGGATAGGTTGGCATAACTATGTTGCTCAGGTGTAGGGGTGTGTGTGTGTGTGTGTGTGTGTTTCACAGCCCTGAGCGATGTAGCTGGGTTGACTTAACTTTTGAGTATAGGCCTGGCCTACCCCTGCCTCTCTGCTGTGCTGGTGTGTTAAAGGTAAAACGGTATTTTTCATTCAGCCACTGTCCCCCAAAAGCACCAGTCAGAATTTCTCCCTAGGGCTCCAGAAAATGCTAAGAAAAGAGACAGGCTGCTGAACTTCCCCAAACACATTGGCCCCATAGGGTGTGGTTTTTCCAGCCAGCAGTTTGTACAGCCATCGCCCCACAGCTGGCTGCGTTCAGTAGCACTAAACAGCCCAAGTTCCGGGACATTCCTGCTTTTTTAAAAGGAGCGACAGAGCATACTGCACCATGTGGTAGCCTCGGCTTTCCTCGTGGAATCTACCCTTATTAGATCGGCTGGTCCCCCACTTTGTTGGCTAGGGCAGAATTTGGCCTCAACATTCTAAATCTTATACAATATGTAATGCTCAACAGAGTGGGCTAAGAATAGGCTCATACTCTTAGCTGAGTTGCTTTGCTTATGAGTTTAAATCAGACCCTGGGCATGACCTTTTTATGGTAGCACTGTATTTAGAAAAAGGTGCCTGTAAATCTTTTAAAATTACTTAAAACATGGAAGAAAACACCACCTACGGTTTCAAGCACAGGGATTCTATTCTACTCAGGGCTCAAGAACAAACAAATCAGCACAGGTCTGTGGCTTGGTCTTTCCTGAGTTTAGCTACAATGCTGCTCTCTGTGAAGGTGAGCACCTGTTCCAGATGCAGATTTTATTTGCTTATTTTTAATTTTATTTCTCATTTGGGAACTTATCCCTATGATTCTGCTTTAAGAGGAGGAGTGAAATTTGGCTCAGGGATTGTTCCAAAAATATTGCAGGGGATGAGGACTCTCCCTGCTGTCAAAAAAAGAGGACAGGGCTTGTCATCTCTACTGCATAGGGCCTCTATGATCAAAATAGGTCTGCATTTCCCCTGGAAGATCCAGCCTAAGATATTAGTAGTGAATCTCTGTGAACCTGTGTCATAACTATAAAGGGAAGGGTAACAGCCCTCCTGTGTACAATACTATAAAATCCCTCCTGCCCAGAGACTCCAAAATCCTTTTACCTGTAAAGGGTTAAGAAGCTCCGGTAACCTGGCTGACACCTGACCCAAAGGACCAATAAGAGGACCAGATACTTTCAAATCTTGGTGGGGGGAAGGCTTTTGTTTGTGCTTTTTGTTTTGGTGGTTGTTTGCTCTTGGGACTAAGAGGGACCAGACATCAATCCAGGCTCTCCAAATCTTTCTGAACAAGTCTCTCATATTTCAAACTTGTAAGTAAACAGCCAGGCAAGGCGTGTTAGTTTTATCTTTGTTTTCTCAACTTGTAAATGTACCTTTTACTAGGGTGTTTACCTCTGTTTGCTGTAACTTTGAACCTAAGGCTAGAGGGGGGTCCTCTGGGCTCTTTAAGTTTGATTACCCTGTAAAGTTATTTTCCATTCTGATTTTACAGAGATGATTTTTACCTTTTTCTTTAATTAAAAGCCTTCTTTTTAAGAACCTGATTGATTTTTCCTTGTTTTTAGATCCAAGGGGGTTGGATCTTGATCCACCAGGAGTTGCTGGGAGAAAGGAAGGGGGATGGTTAAATTCTTCTTGTTTTAAGATCCAAGGGGTTTGGATCTGTATTCACCAGGGAATTGGTGAAGAGTCTCTCAAGGCTACCCAGGGAAGGAAATTAGCACATTAGGAGTGGTGGCGGTGGACTAGATCTAAGCTGGTAGTTAAGCTTAGAAGTTTTCATGCAGGCCCCCATGTCTGTACCCTAAAGTTCAGAGTGGGGAAGCAGCCTTGACAGCCTGTTACTAGGGTAACCAGATGTCCCGATTTTATAGGGACAGTCCCGATTTTTGGGTCTTTTTCTTATATAAGCTCCTATTACCCCCCACCCCCATCCCGATTTTTCCACACTTGCTGTCTGGTCACCCTAGCTGTTACTGGGGTGGAAGCAGGGGGCTGAGTCCAGCAGTCCTGTAGCACACTCTCCAAAACCCTCCAACTACAACCTGAATAGGGGGTGGAGACGGAGGAGGTGGCTGAGCTGTACATCCAGCACAGGATCTAGGCACAATCTTCCTAAGTTTTGCTGAGCTTCTCTGCTGGCTCTGTTGGTTCATCCAAACCCTGACCTGGGGAGAGGGAGGGTTCTATAGGGGGAGGCATGGCAGCACTGCTCTTGGAATCTTCAGGGTTTGAAGCAGGCCTGGGCCTTTTAATTCCTTGTGTCAGCTTTTCCAATCCTGCCTGCCCCCTTTTCTTTCGAAGGGCAGGGCACTCCCACAATAGGTTTCTGAGACAGTGTCTGAACCTTTCTCCTACAGCTAAATCTTTCCACTTCTGCCAGGCTGTTTTCCTGCAGTCTTGCCCTCTGAAGGGTAAAATGCATTCTGCCCCCAGCTCCTCAGTGAGACATTATTCAACAAGGGGGGGAAGCAGGAGACACAGGCCTTTCCTTTTGTCGTTGGCTCTCTCAATCTGGCTCTCTCCCTGAAGCCTGCAACATCTGCTACAAGTGCCTCAGAGTAGGAAGTGGAGCTGAGGGGAGAATCTCCTCAAAAGAGAAGTGCAGCCCCAGGACATGGCTGGGAATTAGACAAATCATTGAGCTGAATTTTAGTCTGACATTTTGAATAAAAGGTTGGAATTTCCCCAGGCTGAAGTACTCATTGTAGTGGAGTTGTGGACCTTAGCATAATGAGGAAAGAGATGATGTCTGAGACCTTAAAGGCCCCTGTAGACTTTGCACAAGCAGTGCTTTCATGGGTGGATGATTTTGCATGCATGATCCCTCTCAACTTAAAATCCCACTGTTTAAAGGGCTTCTCTCTCTCTGAAAAAGATAGTGGTACACAAATCTGTTTCATGCAGGTAGATGGAGTTGTGGTCCCTGAGAATAGGTGCCCCAGGCAACTCAGTTCCTGGCTCTTAGTACTCCAGTGCGGAACATTTCCGAAAATGGAGGCTAATCAGAGAAGTAGAGATTTAATCCTGCCTGGCCCCGCACAACTCCACAGAAAGGAATACCATTAGATGGCAAGTTGAAGCAGTCCCTGAAGTAGATCAGGAGAGAATATCACTTTGCGAGTGCTAGCTGGTGCTGAGGCAAGGTCAGGAGCTGCCCTCAGCAGCCTCGCAGCAATTTGCAGGACTGTCACTCAGCCCTATGTGGGGTTGGACCCCCAGACTGGTGCCAGGCTCTTTCATTCTGAGACCAAACAATTACCCACAGCTGGGGCAAAATGAATTTACTGGACACTATTCCCAGGATGTATTTAATGGAGCTGTGCAAGAATCACAGGCACTGTTTTGTCCCATTCCCAGTACTCATCAACCCACAGAAATGCTGATATATCGAGGAAACCAGCCATCTACTTCAGATAGCAGGGAAACAACCCATTCCCCATAAAGGGCTGTACCCTCCCCTATTCTTAGTCTCACAGAATCAGGGATAAAACAGAATATAGCTCTATCTGAAACATCTGAAAAAGGTCTTAAAGGAGGCTTATCTTTACTTTCCCATTTTCTCAACTTCAGTCATTACTATTTTATCAGACAAATGTTTCTAGGATCATAGGAGTATTAATATTAGCTGTAAGGAAGAAGGAAATTCCCCTTCATCTCTTCCTGGGAAGTTCTGTACAAAGAGAAAGCAGAAACAAACAGACTGACACATTCTTCTGGATTATCTTGGTTTCACAGTAGACCCAATGAATAGACATGTCGTGCCAGGGAAGTCAGTCACAGAGTATCAGGCAGAAGATCTCATCTCAGAGGAATGTTAACAGAAGATGAAAACAGCCAAAAAGGAAAACAAGTGCAGTTACAGAAACAAAAATCCAATCTGTATTGGAGCCTCTTGGAAACACTTGTCTCATGCACCGATGTACTTAACAAATAATAGCACCTAGATCTCAAAGCACTTTATAAAGAAGGTTGGTATCATTATCCCAGTTTTACAGATGGGGAAACTGAGGCGCTGAGTAGACCAAAGTTCATATGAAACTTATCCAGTTATTTCCCCCTCCCGCAACTTATCCCGTTATTTCCTCTCCTGCATCTCATTGTATTACATCTGTTTATATTTAAAAAGATGATCTTGCTTCCCACACTGGAGACAGGTAGCTGTAAAAATCACATTGTAATTGATCTGTAAGCCTTAGCACAATGAAGAATGGAAAATTTATGAGACTTTACCTGAAAAACGACTAAGTGGTACATTCCATAAATCTGACCCACCTTAAAAATGGAGGAATCATTCCAAGTCAGGACAGTGATGAAAATTGACATCCAAAGGTTCAGGTTTATGTCATTAGGGGAAACTACACCCATCCTCACGCTGTTGGAGAAACGTTGTGTTAACTATATTTGCAGAAAAACACATAGAGTCTCATTTAGGAAAGCCAGACAGAATTAGCCCAGCTGTGGCAGTAATCTCTACTGAAGGGAACTTCAGGGGTGGCACATTTCCCTGCTGCCCATAGCTGACAGGTCTTATTCTGCCCCCAAGATGCAAGCAGGCTGAGATCACCTATTGTAGCAGATCTTATCACACAAATGAAACTTTCAGGTAACTTTGCATACATTTTCCCAATGTACTGTGCTTCACTTTTCTCATTTGTAAAGTCTGTGGAATAGTCGTAGAAAACTCAAAGTTTGGAGAACGTATGAATGTACCTAAATCATTCACAGACAGCCTGTATGTTCCAGCGATCTCCAAGGGTAGTAAGACACCACCGGGCGCCTGATCCTGCAAACGCTTACATGTAAAGGCTTGGCAAATTGGGTCCTGGTAGAGTCCATGTGAGTGTATTACACCAAACAGCAACCACACAAAAACTGCACGTTGAGGACTTGGAATGGAAGACAACATTTTAAAATGAGTGCAGGTGCAAAATGACTTCACCTGTTGATGACATCCAGCATGTAACTTAAACGTTACTGTACATCTCTCAGTGTGCAGGTTACCTTAAAAATAAACAGTCCTTTTCTGTTTTTAAAGAGCCTTATAGACTGCAAATTTTAGAACAAGAAGCAGTGAGTTCAAATAAGTCAGCTTCACAGACTTTTGAAGAAATAGTACAAAGCTCACATCATGCAAGGAAGTTGTTTAAAAAATTGCTTGAGTTGTCCCTCTGCTCCTCAGCCCATTTCCTGCCAACTGCTGACAATTTCATCAGGCTTTTAAACAGGAAATACTAGTTTTTAGTGATATAACCCCTACTCCATACTTTGAGGTTCATTAATTTCACACTCCCATTGCAAATAGCATCAAAAAGCAAGTCTGCCATGGCTTCCCTGGTATATTGGGTTCTGGTTTGGACTTTAATGTCAGGTTGATACTGCAAATTTGCTTAACTCTTTCAGTGGTCTTAGTTTAAAAGTCTATTCAATTAGAATTTTACTTTTGCTTCTGTAGGATTGAGGTCTGATTCCCATACTGTTTTCTGGGACAGAGTGCCAGACATTAATAAAATATAAATTATGGGTATGGCGTTCTACTACTAAACTGAACCATATTTTTTAAAATTCCAGACTAAAAGGTCCAGACCAGAACAGTTACTTACTCTACAGTAACAGTGGTTCTTTGATATGTTATAGTCAGTGTGGATCCCAATGTTAGAGTGCAAATGCCTCATGCCTGTGAGATGGGACATTTTTGAGTGGCAGCATCTGTTGGGGCCCCACATGTGCCACCTCATATGCGAGGGTATAAAAGGCACAGCAGCTGCAACCCTGATGCAGTTCCGTTGTAGTTCAAACCCGGTCATAGCTGAGGACTCAGGTAGCTGAAAAGCAGGAATGGAAAGCAGGTTGTGGATCCATGCCAAAGTACACTGTGAAGAACCACAGTTATTCCACAGTAAGTAACCGCTCTTTCTTCGAGTATGTGTCAGTGTGGATCCCGCTGTTGGTGACGGGCGAGCAGTAACGTCCTCGGATGGTGGGAGTGAGGTGTTCTAGCTGTATCAAATAGTGATTGGAGTACTGCTGTCCCAAACTTGGTATCTGCTCTGGCACCCATGTCAAGTGCATAATGTTTCAGGAAAGTCACTGGGTTACTCCTCATTGCAGATGTCCAAGACTGGAGTGTTTCTGAAGCAGGCGGTAGATGCAGCCTGTGCTCTGGTGGAGTGTGCCTTGATGTTCAAAGAGAAAGGCTCACCTGGCAGCTGATGGCAAGTACAAATGCAGTGTGTGATCCATTCGGAAATTCTCTGGCAAGATGGCTTGGTGTTTGGACAGGCCAGATACAGACACAAAGAGGCAGCTAGAAAGCCAAAAGGACTTGGGCCCAGTAAGGTAATACAGTAATGCTTTGGATTCATCCAGGGTGTGCAGTTTCTTCTCAGAGAACAGCTTTGAGAAGAAGATTACCTTTACAGTCAATTGATTTAGGTGAAAGTCTGAGACCACCTTAAGGGTGAACTTGGGGAATGCTCTCAGCACCACCTGTCTCTATGAAAGATTGTATAAGGTGCTCCAGCCATGAGAACTTGGAGTTGACTGTGTCTCCGAGCTGAGATGGTGACCCCCAGAAAGACCATTTTAATGGTAAGGTGGTACATAGAACATTCAGGACGTGGTTCTGAGGGAGGCTACATGAGCTTCAGGTGAATGACAGTGAGGTCCCAAAAGAGAGCTGGGTCTCCAAACAGAGGGTAAGTATGAAGAAGTCTTTTAAAGATTTTCAATACTGTGGGATGTGAGAAGATCAAGTGTGACACAACTGGTGGAGTTATCTCCAGAGGCGTTGTCTGTTCATGAGAAGATACTGAGCTCTGCCTGGAGCCTCTGTGCTGTTGATGCCAGACTGTGTGTTAAAGCAAACACTTATGATCTCAGATGATGTAGGTGTCAGGCACAGTGCTGGCGTTGATGTCAGTACTAGTTCCTTTCTTGGCACCATCATTTCTGAACCGGTCTTGGGTGTTGTCTGTCTTCTGGATAACACTGGCTTTCCACTAGCAGGATTTGAGAGCTCGTCTCCTTAGGGTCTGATGAGACATTCACAGATTGTGCCAAAAAGTGGTGTTTGAGCCTTGTGTCTTGTGACTTACATGTGCTAACAGAAATTGACAGACACACTGAGCATCTGCTAGGTATGTGCAATTCCCCTAGGTAGAAAGGCATCTTCTGTGTCTCTCTTATAAGAGTATTAGTCAATCACAGGATGGGCAGAGCTTGAAGCTTGCAGGTTGAGCTTACCATGCTAAGGAGCCCTGTACAGGAGGTCTTTCCAGGAAGTGTAGAGAGAGAAGGGGCTGGGTCTAGCCATCCTCATTTGGTCAAGATGGCTAGACTACACACCCCCTCATTCCCCAGTATAGTGGTCAAAGATAAAGGTAGCCAAGGAGTTCTGAAGAATTCAGAAGGTTTGTGGTAAGGTTTAGCTGAAGCTAAGAGCTAGCGGTCGGACACTCGTCAGGGTCCATCTCACTGCCAAGGGCAGATAAGAGGGAACTGAGGGAGAGTCGCAGCCATGCCGCCCTTTATGCCCTTGTACAGAAGCCCCAGGAGGCCTGAGTGTTTGCATGGTCCTGATGGGCACTGCTACTCCAAGATTTCTGGTCATGTGCATGAGGCATATGTGCGATGACAGTGGGATCCACACTGACACATACTCAAAGCAACAGCAACTTTTTTCACAACAGTATCTACGTCACAATGATTAAGCTTGTTGCGATAAGAGTTCTGAACTTTGGTCAGTACCATTATAAAACCTAACTATAGAAAACTCCTATCCACTAAAAATTGAAAAGCCTTCCTCTTTGGGAGCAATAATAGTAAGACTTTGCACTTCTATCCTAGGACATCTATGCAGTTTAAAAACGTTATTCAAAATAAATTAAGCCACAAAGCCTATTCAATAGTGAAGTATGTAGTCACACTTTAGATGGGGAAATGAGGCAGAGAGATTAGCTAATGTGCTCAAAGTCACACAGCAAGCCATGTCACATATAGGACTAAAACCAAATTGCCTAGTTCCCAGTCTTTTGTTTCAAGCACTAATCTATGCTTCCTTCAATGGGAAATACCCCATGAAGTCAAATCATTGAGCAGTGAATTGCTTATATTTGATAGTATGTAAAAATTAATATTGTGTAGTAAACCACTTTGTTTTGGTTGTTTTCCATTAAAATCATTCATCTATCAGAGCACAAATTGCCTTCCAGCTGGACAATTTAGCTATCAAGATTTAAATATTCCATCAAGTACCAAGTGCCAAGCTTCCATATCCATGGGGGTGGGGGTGCAATTTAACACTTGTGTACGGGCAGTTAGATCAGTAAGGTATGAAAACATAAGCAGCTGGGGCATGAAGACTTTTCAGTAGCGTGAGGAGGGAGCCTCCTGGTATGGAATCTGAATTGTGCTGCCCTTTTCTCCTCCGCCACGAAGGGTTAATCTTCATGGCATCGATTAATCAATTTGGGCACAGAGAGGGTGAATTATCCTCAGAAAAAGCTACGTGGGATAGTAAATAGCTTAGAAATGCATAAGGGAACAACTCAACAGCCTGGACGAGGTTAAATCTGCAGTTTGTCAGCATCTCCTTGAAGGCACCAGGTCTTGTTGGCACAGGAAACTGATAAAGATTGATAGTCCTTTTTGGAGGTGCTTTCCCTCAAGATCTGTTTCCATGGAAAGTGAATATATATGCCAGCAAAAAAAACCAAACCAAACCTGCCCTCAGAATAAGGTCACAATTCTGAAGCCTACATAATAATTTGAATTTCACACTAGAGCCATCTACTCTCCCTATTTTCTTTATTGTTTCATTTTTTGTTTTCATTTCATTTGAGGCCCCCGGGCCCTGGCTCTTTTGCCCATATTCCCTAATCAGGTTCACAGTTTCAGTGAGTGCCTTCTGCTCAGAGAACCTGGAAAAGGCTTGCAGGTAATAGTGATTCTTTAATAATGACTTCGGAATATTTGTTCAGTTTTTAAAAAAAATCTGGAGTAACCAGATGCTTGTATTTGGCCCTAGCAGAAGTTCATTCATAGTAAAAACCACATTCACTGATGCTTGTTGCCAATAAGATTTTATTTTCCAGACTTTATGACAGATACAAAGCATTAGGAGACCCAAAAAAATGCCACATATAAACAAACTATAGTCTCACAAACATTAGATACAACTTACGTGTGTCTCATCAAGCACCATAGGCAACTAATAATTAGAAGACCCCATCCTTCCCCGTCCCCAAAAAGAAAATGAAAACCGATCGGTACCAAACAATTACATTGAATATTAAACTTTCCCTTTAGAACATTTTCAGCTTGGGGAACATCTATTTACACTTAATTACCATAAAGGAAATTAAATAGGACATGGGAACTTAGTGTTTCAGAACGTGTATTTTAAAATTTCATGGAAGGATGCACCTGACCCTACAAATGGATCCATGTAGGCAGAGGCTTTGCACCCAAGCAGAGCCCCATTGACTTCAAAGTGGTGTTGTGTTAGCACAGGAGTGCACCTACACCAATTAGCTTGCAGGATTGGGGCCTTAAGAGTCAGTTACCTTAAAAGAACACGATCAGTGTTATTAAGCCAAAAGACTGCCCTACCTTGATAGTTCTCCATTCTGGAAGAGCTTACCGTAGTGCTCCCACTTCCCATTCTCTCCCCTCCCCTCCCCCCAACACTTATTCCATGCTAACTAAATGTTAAATGACTTCTCAACCTGTCTAATAATAAGCTGGGGTACATCCCCCATTTCCAAGGAATGTCACACAGATATAGGGTTACTGTCCGCTTAAGTTATATTTTAAATATATTTCCTTATATTTACCATTCTGGATTTTAAAACTCTTCCGATTTAGAAACAAATCTAATTTTACTTTCCGCTATTTATGTTATTTGTTTACTTCCTACATTCATCTCACTTTGGATAATGGACGTCAGTGCAGACCGCAACATTTTTCTTTAGTCAGTTTCATTTTCAGGTTCTGTGTTTTAATGTTTGAATTGCAAACACTGCAGAGGGCATATGTTTAAAAAACTAAACTGTTTTCATACAGTGTATCTATTGGTCTCAGGTAGGGGGTATTTTTGGTAAAGCTGTCTTACAAAGTTTAAATGTTGGGCCCCAAGTGAGTTAAACATATCTGCTTAAACTCTAACAACATTCCGATTAAGCATCCATCAGTAGCAAAAAGGAAGCCGCTCCTCACTGCAGTCTGAAGAATAAGACAAAGTAAAGCCACTCTCCAGTCACCCTTCCAAAAAGGGCTTTGTCTAGATAGACCAATGCTTCCCAACCAGGGCTTACAGGGCCCACTGGGGAACTGTGAGCAGGTTTTAGGGGGTCTACCAAAATAAACCAGAGAGTAGGGCCGGTATTAGGCTCACTGGGACCTGGGGCTGAAGCTGAAGCCCGAACAACTTAGCTTTGCAGGTCCCCTCTGGTGCGGGGGCCCAGGCAATTGTCCTGTTTGCTACCCCCTAATACCAGCCCTGGCTTTTAATCTACTGGAAATGCAGAAAGAGATGTTGTAGAACAAGCGGGCTGTGGAGTTTTTATAGCACGTTGGGGAGGCCTCAGAAAGAAAAAGGTTGAGAACCCCTGGTCTAGACAGCGTCCTTTTAAGACTTGGAGAGCATTTAACATTTTGCAACGAGGAGTTCTAGGCTCAGACATCAGTCACTAGAGTTCTGCAAACTTTTAAAGAAGTCTGCAAATACCACAGGCTTTTAAGACCAAGAACAATCCTCCTACGGCTGTAGCAGTGGCTCTCTCTTGGGACTCTATTGTTGAAGTACATTCACCAAGCCCAACTTGGTGCAAGAAGAACGTGAAATGAACTTCTAGCTTTAGCAAACTTTTCCCATCCGCTTGCAGATTAGATTTCACTTGCATTTCCCCACCACACACACACACACACACCTTTTGAGCCTATTCAAACAGATTCATAACCAGGATATCCAGTTACTGAAACATAATTTAGTCAATGTCGTAAAGAAAGAGACTTCCTTTCACAAAGTTTTAAACACATAGGAGACTTCACTCTTTTCAGTTATAGTCCACAGAGAAAATAGGTTATATAATAAGTCAGTGCACATTTTTATTATAATAAAGAAAAAACAAGCTAATGGCAACTGCCACATTTTCGTCTATACTTCAGCAGCTCCAATAAACCAGCTTCAGATCTTGCTGAGGATAGATTATACAGACACAGCAGGGTATATGTGATTATCAGGGCACACGAGGAATAATACAACTCCCAGCAAAATCAATGGGAATAATCCTCTCCTTCCCCAACCCCAAAGCACTGCTTTACAAGTGGTAGCCTGACTGCTCATAAATATACAGCTCCCATATCGAGCCCCAACTTATAACTCATTTGAAAAATGTTATAATCAAAGCTGTATTTGACAGGCAGACAACTTATCATGAAGACTGCAGTGCTAGGCGAAACCAAGTGTATGTTAAAACTTGTCCAGCAGCATTTTAAGCCTATGCAATTCTCTTAGGAAGGCTTTACAATTTAAGAAAAAATAAATAAAATAATAATAGTGCCAGAAACTGGACTTTTTGCCCCTCTTGATCCCTCCATAGAGTCACACTCCATGGATTTCTTCAGGCATCACTGTTCAAACCTGGGCAAGATTTATCAGAAGACAGAAAGCCTCCTTGCAAATGCTCCATCAGGTGTAGTAACTCCTTTTTTGCTAGGTTTAGACACAATTTGAAGTCCTTGTTATAACAGTTTCACAAGCTTCTGAGTACAGTCCCCTAATGTCAAAAACATTCTCATTAAAAATAAAGCTGCTAATACTTAAACTGTGAGATGTATCAGTGCTACCGGCCTGGGAAAAAGACTGATAAAAACAAGCTGTCAAAAACATAGACAAACTTGTTTTTTATTTTAATTAAAAACATGCAAAATTAAGTTTTCTGTGATCCTAAAAAGTTACAAGAGTATAAAAATATTTCAATTGGTTTCGGAAATATCCAAGTCTCTGATCACATAAAAGAGAATAAGTATCGCCTTTTTTATAGAAAGTATCTTCATAAAAATATGGCCACGATATACCAAGCCCAATCCCCGCATCTCATGTAAACAGTTCTATCCCATTCTAATATCAAGGGTTTGATGAGAATGGTAACTGAAGTAATCTAAACAGTTATTCTACATGCTAGGCCAAAGGGAATGTCCTCTATATTACCAAAAAAAAATTAGCTATATCAAATCTTTAAATATTGCAAATGCCTTATGAAGAAAACTTTGTTTGAAAAGAGATGAGATAGCAGCAACGGAACAGAACCTTGGCCCAGGACAATGGCTGCCTTGCGCTACATTGTCAATATGGCAAAACCATTTATACAAAAGAAAGGTTTAATTTTCAAAGCCAGAGTCTTTAAGCCTGAAACAAATAGTCTGTTGCACTTCAATTTAATTTCCGTTTGAATACCTTTGCCTGATAGATTCAGTTTCATAAACGACTGTCGTTCTATCATTACTTGTATCTCAGCCACAACTGGCTTCAACATGAAAGCAAAAAAGATTCATGAAGCCCAGATTGCAGTGCATGCCAGTTACACAATTTAAGTAGGTGAGAGGTTATGAAGTTTCTCTCTTTGTTTAAGCTTACTAAGGTGAAATTCACTCCTGGGCCGAGGGCCAGCACAAGACAAACACAGCACTCAAATCGCCCTTAAGCTTTCAGACTGAGGCTTAACTGGTATATACTCCTTTTGCTGGTCCTCTGCACAGTCGGGGAATGTCACCTTCTGAATAATGATTAGCCATCATCAATCCGGCAGGCTAGACAGATTTCATTTGGCCAGAAAGTAGATATGCAACTAAAATATCTTTTTTGCTAAGAAAGCATTATAACACTGTTTTCTTCTAGCACAGTATTTGTTCGAAAGCCTGTAGTGCAGGAACTAACAGCATAAGTATAAAGTGTATTGCACTGTAAGCAGCGCTGTCATTTGACTCTTCATCTAATATTGTTCTAACTTTTTTTTTAATGTTCATTTAAGCATTAAGACTTTGAAATAGTTCTCATTTGAAAATACCGGTGTTAGAATCTTGAACTAATTTTTGACTTTGGTATTTCAATTCAGGTTTAAGCAGCTTTTGAGTGCAAGATTCCATTGAGTCAATGCTGTGACTGTTCCGAATGCTCTCTTATAACCTGATTTTCAAAGGGTGCTGAGCACTCATAGCTTCCTACTTAAACAGAAGCTACAGCTGATCAAAACCTCTGAAAATCAGGTCACTGCGGATAAACTATGGGGAATCCTATGGAAGTAGATGGCATCTTCACAGCACTATATTTAGAACAATAGCACTGTAGACTGTAGGTTCATAACTATGTGGCACCAGTAGTTTTGACCCCAGGTTTTTTTCTGGTAGGAAATGCACTGAGCAGTACTTGTTCTTTTTCCAGCCCATCAGGAGATGCAGAGCCTTATCATAGCGTTGTTATCTGAGTCTTGGAGTCTTCAATCGCCTTTGAACTCCTTACATGGTTGGTGCGTTGTCTGTTTCTGAATCTGAAAATGAATAAAAGATTTGAGGGCTACAGAACACTTTATAGGAACTAGACATGAAACATTCCGCTCCCAGACATTTAGCGCAAAACTGCTAAAATAACCGAGCTGCATCACTGAAAACATCTTCCAATATAAAACTGCAGAAAAGCCCATTACATTGGGATGTGATGCTCTAGAAGGGACCCTCTTCTTGAAGAGATGATAAAATGAACGACGTTTGCGAGACTGCGTGTCAATACTCGCCGGTCCAGTGGAGATCATTTCATCCACCCACACACAGAGCATGTGTTTAGGAAGTGTGTGCATGAGGCTCGTGGCAAAATTTCAGCTGTGCCCAGTATTTGCAGTTAAGGTTTTATCAATTTAAGAACTTACAAACCACTGATCAAACACCCAGGAAACCCCTAACAGTGACAAGGAGCCGCAGGCATTTCCTCAGGAGCGCCTCTGACCCTGAGAATTACAGACCCTTATGTACATCCTGGATAGCCTTTTATAGGCAGTTCCAGCCTTCTCCAAATAGTTATTGCTCTTAAGTGCAAATCTGCCCACAGTACTGAGCCAGAATAACCTGGCTGTGTGGTAGGGGAGTTGCACTGTGGCTACCACAATCCCCAAAGGCAAATGCCCACCTTTCCCTGGTGATGGAAGAAGGTAGAAAGAAAATGGCCGGCACATAAGCATAGTTGGGCTCACCTCAGATGTCCCCTCAGCTGCAGCATATTGGAAAACCCTCAGTGGAGCACAAGAGGTTTATATCTGTCTAGGCTCATCAGTTTTCCCCTCCTTCACCCCACACAGCAGAATTACGTGCATCCCGGCCTCTCTTCACCCATTGGGGAAGGAAGACAGGATTTGTCTCTTACAGTGTTACAACTGCAATATGCACAGGTACAGTCACTTAAAGCACAAGCCACAATACACAAAGTACAATACTATGTCTCTCTTCAGGGATAGGTATGTTGCCTCACCACACAGCCCCTTCTCCACATCCCCACTGGCACCTGCCGCTGCAGAGCACTATATTAAGTATCAGTGTCTCATTGGAATGCTAGGAGTTCTGAGAACAGACTGCCCAGTACATGGGCTGCTCTACAGATGCATTACAATCACATGGGCAGTAGGTTAGGGTAGTACTTAATGGTCTGATGGGAAAACAGTTATAGAATAGCATTCTGTAACTAACTTATTTTAATCACAAACCGTCCCTGTAAAACAGTTATGACAAACGTTAGAACCAACTGGAGATTTGGCACATGGCATCTCTATGCATGTGCGTGCATGCATAAGATTTCAGTGGACATGTTTGTACAGGGTGACCCAAACAGCAGCGTCCAGCGTAGCAAGAGAGCATTGCATGTTCTTTACAGCTACAGGAAGGAGCTTCAGGGGGCGGGAATGGGGGGAGGTGGGTAATCTGTCTCAGATTATACCAGCAGTTCTTTATCCACCAAAAGAAAAGAACTATAAACGCTGAAGTCCTGTTTTCATAGTAGAGCCCAATCCCCTTCTATTCAAAGAACAAAGCGCTATTTAAATGAAACAAGAACAATCCTATTAAATGAATAGCCTTTCTATATACTAGAAGGGAAAATACAAAAACTTTGCAATGTTCTCTACACATGATTGTGTGCTACCTCACCCACCTTGTCTCTCTAATATACACATGGTCTAATTAATACACCATCCTTGTGAGGGATGAAAATATTATCCCTATTTTAAAGATGCAGGGAAAGGCACCCAAAGAGGTGTGGTGACTTGCCCTAGATGATGCAAAGCAATTCAGTGGTAGCAGTTGGAACATGCCTGAGGCTCTCTCCTGATCCAATGTATCCCACTCCCAACCTCTTATTCCAAATCCTGCCTCAAAACAGACTTCTTCAATTAAAAAAAAAAAAAAAACTGGTATCCACCTAACTTTAAAAAACGATCTAAGACAAAACTGTCCTGGGACATTCTGGGTTGTTCATCTATTTAAGATGAAAGTACCTCAGCGCGGGACCACGTTTACCCCGGTGTCTTGTACACCAGGAGGCCCCCTAGAACATGCTATATAAATTCCACAGCCCGCCTGTTCCACAACAACTCTTTCTGCATTTCCAGTAGATTAAAAGCCACAGCTGGCATTAGGGGGTGGCAAGCAGGGCAATTGCCCGGGGCCCCACGCCACGGCAGGCCCACAAAGCTAAGTTGTTCGGGCTTCGGCTTCAGCCCCAGGCCCCAGTGAGTCTAACACCGGCCCTACTCTCTGGTTTATTTTGGCAGACTCCCTAAAACCTGCTCGCAGCCCCCCAGTGGGCCCCGGACCCCTGGTTGAGAACCGCTGTTGTACAGCGCCTGACACACTGGTTCTGCTTCTATAATAAATACTAGCACCACAGCTCAGGCATTCCTGGCTTTGAGTTCAATCCACTGGGCCATGTTGCCCCCAACATACAAGAGAAATTCTGGTCTGTTAAACACTGTGTACTAAGCCCACTAACAACAGTGAAGACCTCCAATGTGAGTACTGGAGCCATTCAGCATAACATTTCAAGAGAGGACTCTGATTTCTGAGTGCTTATCTCAAAACACTGTTGGTCTTGTTTCCAAAAAGTCTGAGCACCCACCTGGACTTCAGTTGGGAGTCACGGGTGCTCAGCAATTCTGAAAGATCAGTCCCAGTGTGTATCAGGTACTAAAAATCAGAGGCTACTTCTGAAAGGTTTGGTCTACTGCAGCAGTTCTCAAACTGTGGATCGGGACCCCAAAGTGGGTCGCAACCCCATTTTAATGGGGTCGCCGGGGCTGACTTAGACTTGCTGGGGCCCGAGGCCAAAGACCGAGCCCCACCGCCCCGGGGCCAAAGCTGAAGCCTGAGAGCTTCAGCCCTGGACAGCGGGACTCAGGTTACAGGCCCCCTGCCTGGGGCTGAAGCCCTTGGGATTCAGCTTCCACACCCCTCGGCCTTGGGCAGTGGGGCTTCGGTCCTCCCTCCTGGGGTCATGTGGTAATTTTTGTTGTCAGAAGGGGGTTACAGTACAATGAAGTTTGAGAACCCCTGGTCTATTGGAACAGACCTGTAAAATACTCATTTGTTTAGTGTAATGAGGAGATGATATTGAACTGGTTGTGGCTGTACGTTTCAGATCTATGGAGTGAATGAAATCCACTTACCCTTTTACTCTTAGCATCTGATCGAAGGTCTCAGGGAGAGGATTTCCATAGCTTTCTGGGAGAAACAGGGTAAGGATCCCTATCAGCACAGTCAGGCTTCCCATGAGAATGTAAGGCAGGAATCTGTCATAGGCACCTGGCAGAACACAGGACATGACAACATGAGTTATACACCAACCATCACAAGAAGCTCACAGATGGAATAAATATTCAGGACACCACTATATTGTATAATTCACTTTGCATAATTTGCTAGCCAATATTTCCATCTAGAAATCAGCACAAGTGAATCCCAAACTGGAGTTACTTATGTACCTGCTAATCCTATCCAAAGGGTTTTTCAATTAAAAATATGCCAAACTATAATATGGGATGATCACATAATATCACCAGCAGTATCTCATATGTGTTGCCAGTTACTACTCTGGCACTAATTGTGTACCGTTTAACAACTCCTACATGCTGCTTCTTCAATGTAGGATAACAAATGTCTTGACAAGATAAACACAATTGTGCTAGTACCACTGCTGGAGGAAGTGAGCCTTCAATAGTCTGTTTATATTTGGACTCAAATCTTAGCCTCACAATAAAACTTCATTAACTAAAAATTAAACTTCCTCTGCTAACAGCACATTTAAAAATCTTGATTAGAAGTGGGGAAAGCATCCTGTGACCGACAGTGCCCTTGGTCTAGTCAGAATCAGGTTTGAGACTGGAAAGTAACTACTATTGCCAGAAGCCTTACGTTTGTGCACAAGTGTATGGTCAGGATGCAAAATCTGCAAACCACAATAGCACAGAACATTAGGGATCTTTCAGAAAAGGTGCAAACCACGGAACCAGAGAGTATCTTGTATAGAATACATGTACTCTAGACATGACAATATCATTTCTCATTGAAATTATACCTGTAGACTTTATGATGTAGAGAACAAAGCTAGGATTAACCACCAAAGATCTCTGGTATATCAGAGGAAGCCGAAGTTTGTGCTTTGATCTCCATCTTCATTCAATAACTGGCTAAACTATATGGTCCTAATTTAGCTGAAGCAAATATCAACAGCTCACAGCCTTCTCCTAAAACTTATCTTTTCCTATTTTAAATATGTGTGACTCCTCTAGCAGTGTGCCAAGGTCCTGAAGGCAGGCCCATGGGACATACGAATCCAAAATATGAGAAAAAGCACATTTTTCCTTACTATATGAATAACCTCTGCATTATTATTAATGATTATTTGCATTGCATTAACATTCAAGGATCCCAAGCAGGATCAGGGCCACATTGCCTTACGTGCTGAACAAACACGAAGAGATTGAAACAGAGGGAACTTTTTTTTATTACAGAGAATAAACAGAAATCCTGGCCACAAGCTGGTAGTTTTGTGACTGTAATAGTTGCTAAAACATTAGATGAGAGACTCACATGGTGTTAAATGATTTGAAAATTTTGCCATGTTCAAACACATGGGTGAGACAGTACATGTGAAATTCTCCTCTCACTTTCTCTATCATCATATAAAAGGATCAATTCCCTTGATGTAAATGGAGTTACATTGGTTTAAAAGCCACTTGAGAGACAGGAGAGGAGAATCAGTCCTTATATATGAGCTGGGCATATAATGGACATATAGCTTCACTAACATCAGTAGAGCTATACTCACTTAATGCCAGCTAAAGTTCTTGCCCATAATGTTTATACAAATATCTAATCATGTGAGAACGTAGAGTAACAGGAAATTTATTATGGGAGCAGCTGGGTCGTCTGACAATTCCCATTGCAAGATCCTGTTTGCCAAAACGGAAACTTTCAGGCTGAAGTTTTCCATACCAGGTGTCTGCTCAGGCTGAATTATTCATTATTATTAGTTTAAAGTTTCAGCAGAAATGATTCAGCTATTTCAGAGAAGATTAGGGAAACAAACATAAGTTGCTTTGCCCATGTTAAAAAGGTTAATGCAATTGTTTTGTGGGGAACCTTTACCATCTCCAGGGGAAGAGGGAGGTGCCATCCTCATGTCCAGAACATGTCTTTCACCATCCCAGCAAATAACCACCCAAATTTGACCTAGTTATAAGCCTCTGGAAAAGACCTGCAGGTTACATATGCTCAGGGGAGTCTTGCTAGAAGAAGCAGCTAAACCTCTGAAGATTCTGTCCTCCCTGAGTATGCTCGAGTCTCTCTCAGTTCCCACCCGTGACAGATTGCATGTGGTCCATCCCCACAAAGCAGCTGGACACATTCCAACCCAGGGCTACAGTTGCTGAAAAGGATTTGCCCTGTAATGGCTGCTCCCAGTTAGGGTGGGGCCAGGTATTGGAACTGAGAGCAGGGAGCTCTCAAGAACGCCCCTGCTGGCACTCAGACAGTGTGGCGGAGGAAGCTGTCTGATGTGAATGCACAGGGGACAAAAGCAGGATAGAGGAGAAGGAAAAGGAGTAGACTCGGACAAGGCATCTGCTGAGATTGGGTCTGTCTGGGCAAAGAGACTGGAACTGGAAGCTGGAGAAGAGAAACTGGCACTGGTTGGGCAAGGAGACTTGGAGTGGGAACTGCGGAGGTATGAGGGGGTAATACTGGGAGCCAGTGAGGAAAACAAGGGAGGAGGACACAGACTGGATGAGGGCTGGGGGGAAGATGGGCTGGATGGGACTGGAACAAGGAGCTGGGAAGGTGGGGGGAGGCAGAGATTGGATGAGGAGTCCACGGAGGGAGACTGGGAGTCAGTGGGGTGGGAGGGGAGAGACAGATTGGAAGGGGGATGTCACACAGCCAACTGGCAAAGGGGTCACTGTTCCTTACCAGCAACTCTTGTCTCAGACTTCACAAACTCACTACACCTAACACACTGGTTTCATGATAGTTATCCATAAAGGGTAGCATGTTAGGTCTCTAATGAAAGCTTGTAACTTATCAATACTCATAATCATTGTGCGATGCGTATATGGGTAATAGTAACATTATTCCTTAACTATACTTAAAATTATACCCTTATGGTCTTGAAGTGAAAGTGAGTCACCAGGGAATGGTGTTGGCCCATTCAAGCAGGAGGGAGCTCTCACCTCTCTCTGGCTAGCTGATTACATAATGTTTTGCTCAGTTGTTTACCTTTGCACCAACCCAGAAAAATTAAACATCAAAACCACTTGGAAGCCACAAGGAAGGACAGGCGAGTGAGGGGGGCGCCCTGTCTGTGAATAAAGACTGATTCAGTATATCACAGGGTGGAGAAAGACATTCTACATCCGTCCACTGAGGTGGTACTTGGATGAGTGGAGGTGCTTTGTGAAAGACTGGGTCCTAGCTCCTTGGGGCTAGCCAGCACTGCAAAAGACTGAACGTTGGAGTGAGAATCTACTTTATTAGCTAGGACAGGTAACTATGAATAAGGGTAGGCCCTACTTCACGTTTTACGATTTTGTTTCGTATGTAACCGTTTGTTTCCACTTGTTTCTGTTTAAGAAAAAAAAATGGAGATTCAAATAAATTATCTTTTGTTTTACTACCATTGAACAAGTGCTGTGTGTGATACAGGAGCTGTGGGCTAGGTGAAAACTGGGACACAGTTTCAGATGATCTGGAATTTCTGTGGATATCCAGTGATTAGGGGCTGGATTCCACAAGGGGACCCGTCGAAGGAACTTGAGGGCTGCGGTGCATCTACTGTCAATCTGCAGGTGTAGCCCAGAGGAGAGCGCTCGTGTGCCTGACAGGCTGGTTGTGTTAGGGAGCTAACACCAGACTGGCACAGGCACTGGAGAAAGCTGGCAACAAGGTGACTCACAGCCCTGCATGCCCCGAGAAGCCTCACAGGGGAACTGGGACTGACTGAGCAAGGAGACTACAACTGGCTGGGAGGGGTGGGGGTGAGAGGCTGGCCTGGACGGGGATACTATGACTGGGTAGGCAAGGAAACTGGGATGGCGTGAGACGCCTGAGGAGTAGGGACAGTGACTGGGTGGGGATAAAGAATGGGACTGGGACATGGAGCTAGGAGTAGTGAAGAGACCAACTGGGACAGGTTGGAAGAGATAGAGCAGGAGGGGGGTCAAGCTTGGGGGGAAACGTGCACAAGGGTCCATATCTATTTCATTTCTGTCCAGAACCTGGAATGGAAACCAAGATTCCTGAGTCTCACCATTTCTCTGCTACCTGTGAAATCCACTGGCAAAGTGTGTGTGTCTCATCCCCTACTACTGCTGGTCCACATAGTGAATCACAAGCTACTATAGCTATCAGTTACTCTGTTAGATCTAAAAGTTCCTACCTGCTGATGAACCCGGGGGTGTCAGTATGATGCCACTTGATGGAATTTCTATTATTTCAATGTGCTTTTTTAAAAACCGAAGAAGTCGCACACAGAAAGTTACATTAAAAACACCAGGGTTGCGAAGTCAAGCACTCAAAAGTGCCAGAATTAAATCTGTGCAACTCAACCCTTTTGTACATAAGCCTTGGGATACAGTCATTACTTGATCACATACCATTTTTTCTGCAGGACCCATCTCATTCAGGATGGGCCTGTTCTAGAGATGAATGAGGGTTCTGTAGTGAAGGAGGCTTATCTGTTAGGACCCCTGCATTTGTTGCAGAACTTGGAAGGGGTGTAGTGAATGTGGCAGCAGATTGTAGGAAAAGACAGCATGTTGTCTCATATCTAAGGCAACTAAATGCTGCTCGGAAGAAGTGGATTCTATCCTTGCCTCTGACTCAGTTTCTCTATTTGAGGCTAGTTAAATCACTTAGACCAAACTTCTCAGAGGTGGTTCCTCATCACTTCACTTAAGATCCGGGGGTCTGATATATAGGAGTGCTGAGCACTCACAGCGGCAATAGAAGCCAATCAAAGCTGTGCTTATAGCCTCATGTGACTCTACATAGATTAAATACTCAGAAAAAAAAAAATCAGGACCTACCCATCGCAAACTGAGCACCCAAAATGAGTGGATACTTTTGACTTTAATCTCTCGGTGCCTCAGCTCTCCATCTATAAAATACTCCACTCTATAAAACAGATGTGAACATCTAATTAACGACGGCGGTAACGCATACGCACAAAGGGGCTGAATTTCCTTTTACTTTTGAGTGTTTGACTTTGTAACCTTAAAATTTCTTTTACCATCGTGTTTTGTGTGTAATTCGATATATTATATGTACACACCACTAGGTACACTTTATACTGCATATTTTCTAAGTATCATTTTCAGAAAAGTATAGATTCCAAGAGATTATTTGACCTGCATCTGCCTGTTTTTCAGCATCTCAAGAGTCTCTGTGCTCTCTTCTACGCTGACCGCTACGCAATGAACGCTCTACGTGTGCTAATCTATTAGGCCACCACTCTGCTTTCTATATTTAAGTCTCTCCTGAAGGCCCATTTGGGCCATCATGCCCTTGGGAAATTAGCTGACTGAAAATGGCAAGTTTCAGGAGTGAGTGAGATTAGTTTTTAAATGTGCACTATCAAGATGTGGCAAAGTATCATCTCAGCCACTCTACTTGTACGTTTCACCCCTTTGCTTTCCCCCTTTGTCTTTGGATTGTGAGCAGGGGGTGAGGCCTCTTCTGTTTGGAAAGCACCTGCCTCAATCAAAGAGAATAAAAGGGCCTGTTACACCACTGTTGCACCTGTATAAAACTGGAATAACGCCATTTATTTCCCATTGTGTAAAACAAAATGGCCCAAAATGGAGGAAAGGGACTGAAATTACAATATCTAAAAAGTTGGTTTAAAAATCTCGGGAGCACCAGGACTTTCTAGCTTGCACCCATTCTTTGGGATAATTTTTCTGTGCAGTTTGCTCTCATGTGCTTAAATTCAAGCCAAATGACAGAAGACATCTCACCAAGGTAAACAAAGTAAGGAGCGATGATGCTGCCCACCCTGGAAGACATGGAAGTAGCTCCAACTGCCATGTTTCTTACTATTGTTGGGTAGAGCTCAGAAGTGTAGACATAAAGCATTGAGAATGCGGATGTGATCCCAAACTTCCCCAGCATCACCAGGAAGACAGATAGGATGTGCAAGTCTGAAAATAAAATTAAATAAGATCAATAAAGCTGCACCAAGTTCCCATGTTGTTACCGCCATTGCTTTTACCTCCCAAAGACTTCAGCTTTTCCTCTCTACAATTGTAGTCTTCTCTTATCATAACCACCCCCCAGACCTAGATTATCCAATTCATAACTTGAGCAGACAGTTTATTTTGTACTACCAGGACTTTGGTTCATTCCCAATCTGAGAGTGCACTTGAAATGCATTACAGCTCTGATTCAGCAAACCACATAAGCACATGCTTAAATTCATATCTAATCAGCATTTAGGTTCTACTGAAGTCTACGGTGAAATTTGGAGAACTTCTGATTTTTGTAAGCAGTGATTCCAGTTCAGATGCAGCTGTGTTCTGTAATTTATCCAATTTTATGAGCTGGTCATCTGAAGCATAAACAGATCAATAGTTTGATATTCAGAGGTGCTGAGCAACACAATGAGAGCTGCAGGTGCTCAGTATGTATGGAAAAAAAAAACCAAACCCCAAAATCAAATCAAGCCACAAATGATTAAGGTTTGGTGCAAATTTCACCCAGGAACTTTCTGGTTTCGAACCCTTTACTGGAGCAGTTAGATGGCACCGTAGGATATATTTTATTTTTATGTCATGAGTTGACGCTCATACCTGTAGGCACCAGCTGAATGAAGAGAATAACCCCTCCTCCTAAGAACAAGGTGCCAGATATGGAATACCGCCGAGGTAAGGTTCGGAGGAGCAGCCAGGCAATCACATAAGCCGGAACTTCAATAATGGCTGAGAGGAAGCAATTGACGTAGGCATTTCCATGCAAGTTGGGAGTGTTGAGTGACAGTCCAAAATAACCAATTGACGTCAACATCCTGAAAGATGCGTAAAAAGTAAAGTCTCTACAGTATTACCCAAGATTCTGTTTCAGAAACAGCACTGTACCAAACATCAGCAGTGATGGGATGGTTTTCAGAATTTTCAATAGCTACAGCACAGTTTCTAAGTCCCTGCAGCTTCTTTTTGTACTAAAAATGTATGAACACAATCCTCTTCACAGAACCCTAACTTAACTCTCCCTCTCATATACAATACAATAAATGAAAGGCTCACTGGAAGTTATTCATAATGGTGTTTCACTGTGACAGATCCATTAACAATATAGTGAAGTAGGAAGTCCCGAAACGTTGCAGTTCATTACAGTGTGCCATCTACAATCCCATTTTTAGTGAACCTCTCCCTAGAGCAAATTCTATGAAAATTCTTGGGGTACTCATAAAAAGCTCCATTATAGCATCTGAATGCTATGGTTCTGCATAACGGAGCTGGAAGATCGTATTTCAAATCTTGGGACACCTCAATTTGACATCTGAAAGGAATTAGCCATTCCTCTAGATGGGAGGCAGTGGAGTCCAAAGGCCTGGATCACAGATTGAGAGTCATGTATTAGGTTCTAATTCTTGTTCTGCTACTGAACTGCTATGTAGCCTTGAGCAAGCCACATGACCTCTTTTGCTATACCCCCAAGACAGTAATATGTACTTCACACGGATGTTGTGTGGATAAGATTGTGGGTGGTTGTTGTTTTTTTACAGCAGCATTTTGAGTACACAATGTGCTATATAAATGCTCATCATCAATACAGTCATCATAAATTTGCATGCTCACAGGAGCACAAATCTCTACCTGCCTAAACACGGATGCAAGCACCTTAATGCAGGTATTTAGACACCCTATGCAGATTCCCACATTTGAAATAGGTCCCAGTTTATGAGACTGGTTATTATAAAAACCTACAACAGGCATCACAAACAGATTGTTTGTTGTCCATGTCCTTTAGGATCACACATTCACTTACCACAAAAACAATGACATAACAGTGATAACTGCAATGTTTCGGGTTCTGAACAAGTCCAAAATGTATGCCTTCTGCTGCTGCTGAAGCTTCATATCCTGCATCTGAGGGGAAAAGGAAAACAAACCCAAAATATCCCTATACCCAAGGAAGAGATCAATCTAATCCGTGGGGAAAAAATCTTAACACACAAATTTGGGAGGATGGAGGTTATGAAAAGATACCCCCACATTAACTCTTCCAAGTAAAGTGAAAGGGCAGAAAATACAGAAATCGACTGCTACACAACCAATTCTGCATCAGGAAAGGGGTTTCATAGGAATCTTGATTATTCTCTACCACAGCGGTACTTCAAAGTAACTTTAAGTTACTTGTGACATAGGGCAGCACTGACACACCAATACCAATTTGATCTAGAAATCAGTTAACAAGTCAAAGACTAGAAAATCTAACAGGGAAAAACTTGCACTAACTTCTCCTCCTTCATGCCATACGAAGGCACTCCCAGCACTGGCCTCACTGACAAGGGCAGTTTCCTGCACACTGCTATTGAGATCTGTCTTTATTTAGAATACACAGATCAGTGTAAAACAAAGAATCCTCAGGCTCGCTGCCTATTTAGCATGGTTGGTTGCAACAGCACACGGGAAATTGGAGCTCAGTCCTGAACTCAATTACTTGCTGTGATGATATTTGCCACCACTGCTCCCCATGTTAGCAGAGGCTGAGAGACCATTTGGTACTGGAAACAGACAATCTCCAGCCAATCTGGCATGTGCAGAGTCTTCTTTGCTGGGTCCAGCTGATTCAAAGTCTGGAGGTAGGGTTCCCACCTAAGAATTACACCCTCCCTGGGCCAGCAGTGGCCAAAAACAATTACCATTTAGCAGCCTACGAAGAAGAAAGGAGCTGGTGATCTCGGTCCAGGGCTTAGTAGGCTGGGGCCATTACTACAAAGGCCACTGCCACAACGTATACCAAGTTAGTCTCAGGTGAGGGGCCAGCCCAGGACTGAAGGGGCATAAAACAGAGCTAATCTCTCAGTCCCAGACGACAAGGCTGTGTCACATTCCTGGCCTGCCTGGGGGAAGCTGAAATGCTGCTTCCTTGGCTGTTCCTGTTTGGCTTGCTAGAAGTTTTCACTTTCTAGGAACGTCCATCTGGCATCGCTCACAAGCTCTAAGGTTATTTTAACAGAACATACATTGTGCAGGCATCATCCACTGGCAAATGTAAAGGCTCACATCAGGATCAGACTAGTACGGTTGGTGAGGGGGAGGGGGAAGAGTGGCTGTACTGAAAGGCATGAGGCAGTAATGAAAAGCAGACTTTTCTACTGGAACCTGAAAAAGTCTTTTAAAGTATTAAACCTACAGCTGATCTACAGCTGAGACAGAAAGGAAGTGCTTTTCTTTCTCACAGCCGTCATAGGATAAAATTCCCACCCCCAAAACACACTTGCTTTTCGAGAACAGATTTTAAGTGGCATAACCAAAAACTAAACAATATTTGAGTAGTTTGTGCTGCCAAGCAGCAAGTTCATCAAAGAACACATTATTCTTGTAGAAAAGTCATAACAACATGTGGTTTTGTACTGTACCATGGATTATATGGAGCTTAAGATGTGGCTATTTATATGACAACAATACGTAAAGTCTCACGTAAAAGATATGTGCACATGTATTGAACACAGACACATGGGACTGAAACCCAATCACCAGAGAGTCTGAGCCCCTACCATCTAATTAAGCAGAGTAACTAGCCGGCTATTATGCTCACGGAGCTAGCCGCTAGAGGGAGACAAGATCACAAATGCTCAGTCACTGTATTATGTGTGTACTTGTGTTGCAGTCAACCTTTAAATGCTAATAAGCTTTCTGTGCTAGGCTTTTTTCTTTGTAACTAAGAAGATTAGCCAAGAGGTATCATTCCTATGAAAGGACTAAATGTTTTTAATTAAAATGGAGCCCTTTTACCACCAGATCATTATTAAAAAGCCAGAAAACAAATAATAACCCCCCATGCGCGCACACAGAGCCAACAGTGTACTAAGCCAGCGAAAAAGGACTACTTAGCAGTGGGGCAATGGAACTGCCTATACACTATACACGTGTATTTATTAAGGGCGCTTTTGAGGGTGCCCTTTAGTGCTGTGCTGGGACTGACAGGCTCTTCAGTGAAGCCCTGCCTTCTCCTTTAGTGCCTCCTACTAGCAGGTGCATATATGCATTATAAAATCTGGGTACCAGAACAGCTGCTCCACACGGATCCTTCCATCTGGAAGAGCTACGTTTAAATTAAATGATCAGCTGTCAATAGTGCATCCAACAGAGATGAAGATAAATGTATTTTAATTTCTCATTTTTCTGAATGAGGCAGTGGTGTCCTAATGATAGACATTTCGTTACACCTATGAGACAAGCCAGTCCTGACTGAAAGCCAGAGAAAATCATTGCTGAAGGGTAGAGATCTTACTGCAAAAATAAACAGCAACTCCAGCTGAATGTTTTTGATTTACTGACGCAAATGAGCCACCACCAATTGCCTCATGTCACAGCACATATTGAACCTGGACAATTTACTAAACAACTTGTGACAGAGCTGTGCTTTGAACTGTTTGGTGTTCTGGCTTATCAGAATACTATGGAAATGAATTGCCTGAACAGAAAAAAGGAAAGGTTGCCAAGTAGCAGATTAGAATCCCAGAACTGTAGAGAGAACTGGAAGAGACCTCAAGAGGTCATATAGTCCCTCTCTCCCCCAACCCCACCCAGTTGAGGCAGGACATATGAAAACGTACCTCTGTGGAGTCAAACAGCATAGCTGGGGCTACAATGCCATTTGTTTTTGCAGCCTTTCGGATGATGATTTCTGCCTCTTTAAATCTTCCCTGAGAGATCAGCCACCGGGGAGATTCAGGAATGACCCTGCAACAAATTTCAGAAGGACTGAATCAACATTTCCACAATGATCACAACTGCTGACTTAATCATCTTTATTAAACACACTGTGGGGATGGATTTTGCCATCTCAGTAATAGATCACTTCCTGTGGTAGGGTCCAAGCCTCCCAACAGATAAACATGTGGGTCACTTTACCCATAATGAATAGTACAGTAACTCCTCACTTAACGTTGTTGTTATGTTCCTGAAAAATGCGACTTTAAGTGAAACGATGTTAAGTGAATCCAATTTCCTCATAAGAATTAATGTAAATGAGGGGGTTAGGTTCCAGGAAAAAAAATTTCACCAGACAAAAGACTATATATAGATATATATATATAGATATATTACACACACAGTGCAAGTTTTAAACAAACAATTTAATACTGGTACACAGTGATGATGATTGTGAAGCTTGGCTGAGGTGGAGGAGTCAGAGGGTGGGATATTTCCCTTACTGCTAAATGATGATCTAGAAATTGGCTGAGCCCTCAAGGGTTAACTCTCTCTACACAAGGCAGCAGGAATGGAGGGAGATATGCGCATTTCCCTTAAGTACACTGCCTTGTTAATTAGATCAGCTTGCTGAATGGGCAGCTGCTGCAAGCTCCCTCTGTCCTGAGCCCTAATCTATGGAAGATGGGGTAAGCGGGGTGCAGGAGGGAGGGGGACACCCTGACATTAGCCCTCCTCTTCTTTCCCTCCCCCCACACAGCAAGCCGGAGTCTCGGGGAGCAGCTCCAAGGCAGAGGGCAGGAGCAGCACATGGCAGTGTGGGGCGGGACACAGCTGAACTGCAGGCAGCTGCCGCACAGGGAACTTAGGGGAGCGGTCAGAGGGGAGCTGATAGGGGCTGTAGGTCCACCCTGGTTCCAAGCCCCCACCAGCTAGCTCCACCGGGCTGCTCTTCCTGCAAGCAGTAGACAAAGCAGGCGGATGCCAAACGACATTAGAAGGGAGCACTGCACAACTTTAAACGAGCATGTTCCCTAATTGATCAGCAACGTAACAACAAAACAACGTTAACCGGGACGACTTTAAGTGAGGAGTTACTGTACAACTGAGCTCAATGGTACTGCTCAAGGGTAACTACTCACATGGTCAAATACTTGCAGGAGAGGGCCCTCTTCCTATAATTGGTTTCTGAAATTAGTTGTATTCATGTACGTTAAGGGGATACAAACATTACAAACATTGAATCTATCTATCCATGGAAGTATTCTCACACTTCTTATCAACCTGTCTGTACTGGGCTATCTTGATTATCACTTCAAAAGTGTTTTTTTTTCCTTACTTAATTGGCCTCTCAGAGTTGGTAAGACAACTCCCACCTGTCCAGTTCTCTGTATGTGTGTGTATATATATCTCCTCAATATATGTTCCATTCTATGCATCCGAAGAAGTGGGCTGTAGCCCACGAAAGCTTATGCTCAAATAAATGTATTAGTCTCTAAGATGCCACAAGTACTCCTGTTCTTTTTGCGGATACAGACTAACACGGCTGCTACTCTGAAAAGGGGATAATTAAATTCCATCAGAGAGTCAGAAGTTTCTTGGTAAATAGCAAAAATATTAAGTTAGGTAGCATAAAAATCAATCATATAAACAAGTTATCCTTACAAAAGTTGTATACAGCACACAAACGGTGTAGAGTTGTGGTGGAGATATTTAAAGGAAAGTGCAGATCTATTTAAAGGCTACTTGCCATAGAGAGTTTATACCCAACCTTCTTCATCTTCATATCACAAAACTGATCAGGCTAAGAGAATGGTAGCAGTGCCACCTTGTGGACATGATTGTATCCAACAGGTAAAATCCAAACATGATTATGTCCATTAATAACAAACACAAAGCCTCTCCTTCCCTGTTTTAAAAACTCTAAATCCTTCAATCCTAACTGCTGCTGTCTTGCTCTCCTTAGTCAATGGTAATTTTCCCTCTCTCTGGAACAATAGGTCAGAGACTGCCAAGATACCCTCATGATCTGCAACGGCTGCTAGACCTCTTCTCAAAGGGTTGATTAACATTTTTCTACTACTGTCTCCCCCACTGCATTTCTTTACAGGTCAGTTAATGAATATGAATGCAGATTGCAGAAGCAAGGGATACTCGGAACCCCTTTGGAGTATTTATCTTACTAAGCTTTTGACAGGATAGTTCTTATTTCACTGTATAAAAGTTATTAAGTAAATACCTTGGTTCATAAGAGCCACTGGCAGACACTGTGCAAACTTCCCTTACATACCTCTGCCAATGCACCTCAATCCCCACCTACCATCTCTTTGCCTCTCCAGTCCCAGACCCTGAAGTGGAGGATGAGAGTCAGGGCAATCCGTATGGATGTTTTGCAATGCAGACGAACAAAAACTAGGAAGAACAGCCGCCAAACACAACTTCACGGCAAGGCAGGGCTTTGAATCTAGGTCTCCAGCAACAAGAGGCCAGTGAAACAGCTCAGTCAGCCACCATAGCTCTCATAGGATTTATACCCTAGCGACAGCTTTTCCAATTGGACTTCTATGTTCAAACACCTACTTTTCCTCCATTACTCCCACTAACAAAATGAAGCTGCGTGTCGCAGAGGAAAAGCAAGCAACGCCGTATTGAAGCCAAGGATTCTAAAGCATTTCAAGTTAAATAGAAGCATTATTTAAAATGTCACTCTGGAGAGGAATCAAATTTCTGACCAAGTCTCTAGTCTGGTGACCAACTCTCTAGCAAGCAGGCACTGAAAAACGTTTTTAAAAGGGTTTTACTTCATGTTTTCAGCCAAATTCAAAGAGCAGAAAGATGGAGCTGAATGGTATTTCGCACTGTGTAGGATACAAGTCTATTTGTTTTACTTAACAGTGCGATAAAGACATGGTTATTTTTGAGGTCTTTATGTATCATAAATGAGGCTGCTTCAGAAGAACAAGAGAGGAGCTTCCTGGTTAAGACCAGCGTGAAAAGAAGGAACAATTTCATGTAACTCTTTGAAGGGAACATGCACGTTTTGGAGGGAGAGGGAGACACCTCACATTTCTCACCTCTATCAGGAAATGAGTGCACTCACTTCACAGATGCAGACAAAGGGCAAGGATAGCATCCCTCCTCTAATCTGCCTACAGGGCCAATCAAAAACATCAGGCTTTCCCGTCTTGTCTCTGTATTGTTTTCTTTTCACACTGGGAGTGCATAACCATCCATGGGTGAGTGAGGCAAAGTTTGTTTAAATTGGGGTCAGTTTAAAAAGGAATTGGAGGGGGGGGAGAGATGAGTGCAAAGGAGAGACCAAAAAACGAAACAAAAAACCAAGGAGCGGAGCCTGGAATGGTCAGGGTTAAGGTTAGCCACATGAAATCCATTAGGTTGATGTTTTCAAAATCCAACATGACAACTGCATGCAAAGAGAAACAAAAAGCAAGGAGAAGCTCTTTATGTCTGGTAAACTGTCACTGTCAAAGCCTATTGCGGACATCCTCCCAACTGGAAAAACAGGGAAAAGTAAAAAAAAGTAAGGGTCTGGGTAAGCGTGCTAGACCTAGAGACAGCTAGTGGCTTGTCTGCATTTCCATCAAAGCCCTGTTAACTAGGTATTTCTGATGGAGCTGCCTGTCACATAGGGACTGGATGCTCCTCACCCCCTGTGATCCAATACCAGGAGAGGCTTTAGCACGAGTCCATGGATTCAACTGCACCACAAATATAACGAAATCGAGGGCGCCAAACCTGACTGGTGCTGTGATGTTATGCACCACGTCGCAACGCCCAGAGCAGGGAGCCGGGCCCAGCACTGTGGGACAGGAGGGCAGGTTTGCTCTTTAGCTCCACCCTTGTGGCCTCCATGCCATGCCAGGACTAGGGTTGCGGTGCTGAGGCAGAGGGTACTGCAGCGGGTGGTTGCTGCACCCCTTGGCTACAACCCAAAACCAACCCTAAGAAGAGTTTAGTATAGTGCTCGAAAGGCTACATCCACCCCTGCTCAATACAGAGCTCCACACATGCAAACCTGGGGCAGCCAGTCAGATTCCTAGCCCGTCAGTCACGTTACTGGACAAACAGCTCACCTGACTGCCACAACCAAGAAAAGAAAACTTACCTTTAAAGCAGGCCCTGCTACAGAGGCTGTTTTAGGTCTTCACAGATGCTCACTCCCTTGCTGGGAGATCCAGAAATCTGACACATGCCAGCTCCAACTTGGCTGTGTGCTCAGCCAGCCAGGGTTTAATGGGAAAGAGGCTGGTGCATGGTGTTAGTAGCAAGGGAAGGGAGAAAGGAGCAGGGAGAAGAAAAGTGGGGAGGAAAGAGGGAAGGACCCATAGTGGCAACAGCTGAGAAATGCATAGGATGGTTCCCATTGATCTAAGTGGAAACCTTTTCCAAAGGATTGTAAGATTCTCCCCCACTTTAAATTTGTACAAATATTTTGAAAGGTATAAGGCACTCAGAGCCATAGTTCTCCAAGTCCCAGGAAGTCAGGTCAGCTTCAAGACGGCATCCCCAGTCTCTAAAGGCCAGATAGGCTGGCATAGCCCCTTACAGGAGGAGGTATCCAATTGGCTGAGAAAAAAAAACAGGGTGGAGCCAAAGAAGCCATCGAGTTCTGCTCAACCAGCCAAATGAACCTGCAAGAGGTCATGGTGCTCATGTAAATCCCTCCCTGGACAAGCTACTGACCAATACTGACCCAGCAAGCTGTCCCTGGGGCTGCGTTTGTATACACTTGGTTGTTTAGTGTGCTCTCTCGTCTTCAGTGCAGCTTCCACAACGCACGCTAAATAATCATGCACCTGATCGAGGCACAGAATTTTGTTTTGGTGACCATGCCACTATAACCCACATATGCAAGGACCTGGGTAAGCCTGTCAGAACTCCCTTCACTCAGCTGGCATGGGGGGTTAGGAGAAGGCGGTAGCGACATCTTTATATTTTCCATTTCCTTTAGACTAAAATTCAACCTCATCCCTTAACCTAGGCACGTAAACATTTTGTTTGTTTGTTTTTAATGGGAGTTATGGTTGGAAAGTTATTTACTGTACAGGACTGGTTTCCCCAAATAATTTTAAAATACACAAAACCATATTTCATCCTAACAGCGGCATGCCATGGTTTTACTTCAGTAGTGAAGTAGATCTTTGCAAAGAAAAGGCATCACAGACAGATAAAGGGATTCTGATATGTTGTTTTTAGGATAAACTAACCTTGGATTGCTCTGAATTTGTTAATGCTGCATGGATTAGCAAAGATGCACATGAGATGCCTGGTTTATCAGGGTGGTTTCCTGCTGTATGGCTGACCTCACATTCCAAAAGTAACACAACTATGATGACAAAGGAGCTGTGAACTGTTACAGCCAATCAATCCGCACAGCCACTCTTGGAAGAGTTATATGGCATTTGGCGCAGATACCATCCAGACAGCAAATAAGCTTAGCTTTCAGAACTGCTGACAGAGGATCTGTTATGGTCTATTGGGTTAATCCATCATTAATTTTTTGGATTTTGACTTCTTTTCCAAGGCCACATTAGAGGAACAAATACCTTGCTCTGTGAAACCCCCCAAACTGTGACCAAACTTTACCCGGGGGGGGGGGGGGGGGGGGGAAGCGGGGGAGGAGAGAAGAAAACTGAGCACCAAAATGTTAGGGCTGAGACTTTTTCCTCAACTCACCCCCATATGCCACGAGCATCTCCCTCTAGTGGGGAATCTGATGTACGAGAGGCACTGCACCCAAGACATGACGTAAGTCACTAAAATGATCATATTAATGTAAATTACTTGTGTTTAGGCCCCAATCTTGCAAACTGCTTAACAGAGGTGCACTCTACAAAGGCCTACTGACGGCAGTGTCCAGGCATATGGTACAAGTTGCAGGATCTGGCACGAAGCTAGAACCCGAGATTCCAGCGAGCCTGCTGGGCCAAACTGTTAGTTGCTGGCTTCCCTACTCCACCACACTTCCTTTGTTTTTAATGACTCAACACTGTGCCCAGAGGTGGTGAGACTAAAAGTGAGTTATGAAAAAGATCAGAGTAATTAAAGATCAAGGAGATTTATTAGACCATAGAGTTTCTCCTCTTTTAAGGGCAGGGTAGAATCCCCCCAAAGGAAGATGTATTAAGCTAAACGACATATGATCTGAGCCAGAAGGCCGAGCAGGAGTACAAGATGTTCATCACAGTCACATAGACAAGTTTTAAACATCCTCCCTGCTCCAGTCTCTTACCCTTATCCTGCCCTCAGACACAAATATTGTGTGTAGCAAAGCACACAGTTTCTGGGTAGCATTTCAATAAGGAAGATTTTTGTTGCATTCCAACAGTTGCATCCACATAGAAAATAGGCTTCTAAAAAAAGGGAAGGAAGAAAAGTTGGAAGGGAAAGTTTGTATAGTACAACTCATCCAGCAATAATAAAGGAGATAACAAAAAGGTTATAAAGAGAGTTTGAGGTTAAGAGTCCGATAGTCTGGAAAGAATTTCCAAACAGCACTGGAAAGCCAGCATAAGATGGACTCTAGCAGCGTCAGCAGGGTTCAGCACACAGATAAGTTACGTTATCTTAAAACTGGCTGAAAATGTTTCGTCTTCAAGGCAAATCCCTTCACTTGGCACGCCCAATACCAAAACGTGAAGAGAAAAAAAAATCCACAGCAATTATAATCCAACTGGTTGTTTCACAATTTAAACTGGAGGTTACCAGCTACAGATGGGACTGTCTGAAGCCGAACACCTTGCAAGACAATTAAACTCACCACCACAGTGGAACGCAGAGCACCCCAGGTACTGTAAGAGCCAGTAGCAGCATCCGCCAGTCTCTGATGAAGTAAGCAAATAGTGGCAGCAACATGTAGCCAATTGCAAAAAATATGCAAACTCCTAATGTAGAGAATATAATACGAACTGATTTGCCAAGAATTTCTGTGCCTGTTCAAAACAAGGGAGTTTGTATTAGCATTTTAACTCTTTTTGTAAAAACCACGTCTAAATATTTTATCGCATTTACAAAAATCAGCTAAAGCAATCTTTAAAATGGAGTCATTTCCCTTGTAATACTTAAAGGGACACTGCCAAGGAGTTCTGGCCCAAAATAAGGCCAACCTTAACGTGAAGATAATCTGGTGGGACAGTCTTCCAGATTTTAATCGTATAAGAGATTTCAAAGTTGCCAAGCCATTAATGAGTAATTGCGAGGCCAGCCACCATCTGTGTGGGAACCACCTCTTTCAGTGCCCCCCTGCTGGTTCTGCAAAAGCAGATTTCAAGTAATACACAGCTATTTTCAACACTAGACATCTTCCTCATAACTTCTGTGATGTCGCAAAGACAACAAAATAAATGGGCCCCTTTTTTAGAGCTTTGTTTCAGCACCCCTCTGAATTTCTGCATTGCTAGCATCAATACTTGCTCAACGGACAGGACAAAAGTAGGAGGAGACTTACATTTCTGCCATTGCAAAGACGGGGGAGTTAAGAGAGAGAAAAACAGCTGACAGTGTCCTTTTAATCAAGCCTTCTTATTCATCTCTCCCAGCAGTTTTTAAGTAATTTGGGAACAGAACATAAAGGAAGTTTATACTGAAACATGGCTCACTCCAAATAGATCAGGATTAAAAAACTGCCATATTAGTTGATGGGGCCACATTTCCAATGCCCTGTTGCCAACAGTGGTCAATGGCAGATGCTTCAGAGGAAAGCATAGAGCCGCAGCCCCTAGTCCTCTACAATAGCACCTGAAGACGAGGGCAGCGAATCTCTTGTTCACTCCAAGAATTTACATTTCAGACACAAAACCGCAGATGCTGTTATTCACACGAACATACAACAGATTTTTGAAAATCTTGCTAAACCCTTTGCTTCAGTTCTTCCCTGCAGTGGCACGTTCCACAGGTTCACCAACTGCATAAAGCAGTCTTCTATTATAATACATTTTGAGTGCCCTCGTGTCCCCAGAAAGGATAAACAGGGACATTTGAGGCCTTCACTGGCCCGGTTTTTAAAATGCCAAACACCTAATAGTTCACATTAACTTCAATGGAATTTGCTGAGTGCCACTTCTTTGGGTGTCTAAATAAGTGCTTGGGACCCTAACTTCAGACACTCATCTCTGAACGTCTTTGCCTATATTTCCTACCATACTTCTGCAAAATAAGTATTCCTAGTCTTTCAATCTCGCCTTGTTTGGAAGTCCCTATAAGCCTCCAATCATTTCCATGACCCTTCTCAAACTTTGAGTTTTCCTAGGTCCTTAAAATTACACTAATTAGATTGAATGCACTGTTCTTGAGGAGGATACACCACCTACATATAATGGCATAGTATCAGGATTTTTCTCTGAAACACCACAGTGGTAGATTCGCCTTGTTGATATCATGATGGAGAGAGATCCTTTAACCTGTTCAGTTTGAGGTGTCTCAGTGTTCCCTACAGAAGCTATAACTAATCTGGAACCCGAGCGCAGGTACATATGGCTTAGGTTACCGCATACTGGGCTGAACACTTTGCACTTGCTTGCACTGAAATCAGTCTTCCATGGTGTTGCCCGGTTACTACATATTGTTGGATCCTCTGGAGTTGCTTACAATCCTCACTGATTTTGACTTACCTAAATATTATGCTAGTAAATTGAGTTACCTCACTGTCCAGCCCCTCTAAGCAGTTATAAGGGGACACACACAGATCCTAGCTCTCAAGTCTGGCTGAGCTACATTTGGCGTAGGACCCAAAAGGGGAATGAAGATGACTTTACGCCACCTTTATTCTCTCTCCCTTATCTCCAGGGCACCCTCAGCACAAATCAGAGCAGCCTCAGGACTGATCTAAATTACAATAGCCTGAACAGCCTCAGGAGGATTTGCAGCATCTGAGGATCGCCTGAGCACAGCGCGTTTCAGCCACACTCACTCCAACCCCAGCACATCCCCTACTCTGGCTGCATGGCACCCAGGGATTCTACAGGGGAATCCCCAGCTAGTCACTTCGGCTAGTTTAAAGGCTGCAATGGTCCAGCTACACAAAGCAAAGCCACCTCAGAACCACTGGACTGGCCCAGACTAAGGTAATTTAGGTTTGCAAGAAGTTGTTTCCATGAAATTAAAACAAACAACTCAGAAAACAGCATTTTTTAGATTTAAATATTCCCTGGATGCTTTTGCCGCCCAGACAAAAATATTATGTTAGTGCATAAGAACCTGAAATTTAAACAAACTACCCAGTGTTTTCATCCCCCATGCCCACTGATGTTCAGAAAGGACAGCATAAAATGATGAAAAATTAAAAATGTTTACAACATTTTCAGTTTTAATTCCTAATGTGCTATTAGTAAAATACCCTGGAAGTTTTTAACCTGACATTAACAACAAGGAGGCCGGTGGCACCTTAAAGACTAACAGATTTATTTGGGTAAATCTGTTAGTCTTTAAGGTGCCACCGGCCTCCTTGTTGTTTTTGTGGATACAGACTAACACAGCTACCCCCGATACTTAACCTGACATTGTTTCTTTAATAATATTAAAACAACACTAGATTTAGTTCCAATTCCTGGGTCACTTTATTATTAATCATTTCCCACTAATTCATATTCTTTGCATCCTTTCTCAAGACAGG